>NC_042980.1:29382603-29650840 GCF_901001165.1 Salmo trutta | reverse complement strand
GAGAGGAGAGGAGCTTAGAGTAGAGTAGAGGAGAGGAGTTTAGAGTAGAGGAGAGGAGCTTAGAGTAGAGTAGAGGAGAGGAGTTTAGAGTAGAGTAGAGGAACTTAGAGTAGAGTAGAGAGGCGAGTACTGGAGAGGAGAAGAGAGTAGCGGAGAGGAGCTTAGAGGAGAGGAGAGGAGAGGAGAGGAGAGGAGAGGAGAGGAGAGGAGGGTCAGGGAACCATCAGGGGTTTTTCTCTCTTTCATTCCTCTAGGTGAGGAAACCTGTTGTGAATAACAGCTATTTCCTAACGAATACAATTTGTCCTTTAATTCCACATGTAGCAGCTGACAGAATCACACCCTAATTCACCTCATCACACAGTGTTAGGCCTCTCTCTCTCTCTCTCTCTCTCTCTCTCTCTCTCTCTCTCTCTCTCTCTCTCTCTCTCTCTCTCTCTCTCTCTCTCTTCACCCCTATCACAGCACCAGCTCAGGTCAGTGTGTGTTTGTGCGTGTCTGTTCTCCAATAAAGCTCTTAAGCAGCAGTGGGATGGAGATGGACATAAATTGTCAGTGGAGAAATAGTTCTATTCTTCTCATTAATTACTGGAGAGAAAGAGAGGAGGAAAGGAGGAGGATGCTGAAAGAGAAGAGAGGAGGAGGTAAATGAGTATTGATTGTAACAGGGCCGGTTCAGAGCTGGTTTAACTGTCCTTCATACAGATCATTGGCTTTCCAGATTACTATTAGAGAGAAACAAGGGGATCGGGATGTCACTACGACCCTATTAAAGACACACACAGATCAGGAAGTTGACCCTATTAACGACTGGGGATGTTGGTGTCAGCCAGGGCATGCAGTCTACCATGACAGGAGCTGAGGAGAGGTTAGGAAAGCCACACACATCGTCACGAGCAATAGGGTAGTCCATGATCCAGCTCAACTTTTACTCAGATAAAGAGAGAATAGTTGTCATCTGGCCTCCCTCCTTTTATCGTTCCCTCTCTCCCTCCCTTGGTTGTTTTTTGTAGTATGACTGATGTTGTTAATGACCTGTTAACTGCGGCAGGCTGGCTCTCTGGGCTCAGCGGATGATCTAGAGCTGGCATCTGCTGGGATATACAGTCACCGTACTGTTACAATATACACACTTTACGCTGAGAGAAAACTTACTGTTAGTCTAAACAGACTTTACACTTACACTATCAGTCCAACTGTTACAGTCTACACTCTTAGAAAAAAAGGTGCTATCTAGAACCTAAAATTGTTCTATTTTTTTAATAGCTATTTTTGGTTCCAGGTAGAACCCTTTTGGTTCCAGGTAGAACCCTTTTGGGTTCCATGTACTGTAGGATCCTTTCCATAGAGGGATCCACATGGAACCCAAGAGGGTACTACGTGGAACCAAAAAGGGTTCTCCTTTGGGGACAGCTAAAGATTATGGATATACTGACTAGATACATGTCTCTCTGCCCTAACAATGGGAGTCGTTGTCCACAAAGCAGCACGTCAGGCTGTCTAGCTCCCGTCTATCCTTTCTTTGGATTGGTGGATACATCTCATTATTGTAATCCTTTTTATGGTAAGTATAATTTAGACTTGTATCTCATTATGATAACTGGTGAAATAAGTATAGCTAGTTATAATTGTAATGGTTTCGCAGATTATAAAAAAAGACGATCAGTCTATACCTGGCTAAAAGAGAAGGAATATAACATTTATTGTTTACAGGAAACTCACTCTACAATTACAGATGAGGTTGTGGAAAAAGGACTGGGAGGGAGAAATACATGTTTTGTCATGGGCAAAGAAACTTAAAAGGGGGATGATACAAATTTTAAAAAACTTTTTCTCCCCAATTTTGTGGTATCCAATTGGTAGTTAAAGTCTTGTCTCATCGCGGTACGGACTTGGAAGAGGCGAAGGTCGAGAGCCGTGCGTCCTCCGAAACACAACCCAGTCAAGCCGCAGTTGTTCTTGACACGATTCCCGCTTAACCCGGAAGCCAACCGCACCAATGTGTTGGAGGAAACACCATACACATGGCGACCGTGTCAGCATGCATGTGCCCGGCCCGCCACAGCAGTCGCTACAGCGTGATGGGACAAGGACATCCCTGCCAGTCAAACCCTCCCCTAACCCAGATGACGCTGAGCCAATATTGCGCCGCCCCATGGGTTTCCAGGTCGCGGCCGGCTGCGACAGAGCCTGGACACAAACCAGGATCTCTAGTGGCACAGTTAGGACTGAGATGCAGTGCACTTAGACCACTGCGCCATTCTGGAGAATTAAAAACAATTTTGATCCCAATGTGCAAACTGTCCAAACAGATCCGAAAGAAAGGTGGATCATTTTAAATATGCTATTGGACGATAAACATATCTATATGGTCGAAATGATGATGATCCACACTTCTTCTAAAATGATATATTAATCTATCGAGCTCACAAGCAACAAATTACTCTATTATTATGGTGGGAGATTATAGTACAGTTTTAAGTAGGAAATCACACCAGAAACTATCACCCTCATGCACTTAGGGAAATGATGAATATCACAGACATATTACAACTAGTGGATATACAGGGCATTCAGAAAGTATTCAGTCCCCTTGACTTTTTCCACATTTTGTTATGTTATAGCCTTATTCAAAAATGTATAAATTAAATGTTTTTTTCTCATCAATCTACACACAATACTCGATAATGACAAAGTGAAAACAGGTTTTTGATTTTTTTTGCAAGTAAAAACATACTTTATTTACATAAGTATTCAGACCCTTTGCTATGAGACTCAAAATGGAGCTCAGGTGCATCCTGTTTCCATTGGTCATCCTTGAGATGTTTCTACAACTTGATTGGAGTCCACCTGTGGTAAATTCAATTGATTGGACATGATTTGGAATTGTACATAGAGCTCCGACACAGGATTGTGTTGAGCACAGATCTGGGGAAGGGTACCAAAACATTTCTGCAGCATTGAAGGAACACAGTGGCCTCAATAATTCTTAAATGGAAGAAGTTTGAAACCACCAAGACTCTTCCTAGAGCTGGCTGCCCGGCCAAACTAAGCAATCGGTGGATAAGGGCCTTGGTCAGGGACCAAAAACCCGATGGTCACTCTGACAGAGCTCCAGAGTACCTCTATGGAGATGGGAGAACCTTCCAGAAGGACAACCATCTCTGCAGCCCTCCACCAATCAGGCCTTTATGGTAGAGTGGCCAGATGGAATCCACTCCTCAGTAAAAGGCACAAGACAACCTGCTTGGAGTTTGCCAAAAGCACCTAAAGGACTCCTAGACCATGAGAAACAAGATTCTCTGGTCTGATGAACCAAGATTGAACTCTTTGGCCTGAATGCCAAGTGTCATGTCTGGAGGACACCTGGCACCATCCCTACGGTGAAGCATGGTGGTGGCAGCATCATGCTGGGGGTTGTTTTTCAGCGGCAGTGACTGGGAGACTAGTCCGGATCGAGGGAAAGATGAACGGAGCCAAGATAATCCATCCACCTGACAGGTGTGGCACATCAAGAAGCTGATTGGTTCAGGAGGGATGAGGACAGTTCTACTATTCATGGAAGAAAATAAAATGCTGTCCTTTCAGTAATGGAAAGAGGAATAGGACCAATGGAGAAATGCAGACAGTAAGCTAAACGCTATGGAAAGATTAAGAGGAAAACGGTAGGGAACAAAAAAGCAGGCAGAAGGGAAAAGAAAGTACATGACTGCACTCTAAAAGTCAAAGAAATTTAGTGGGTATTCATTAACTCCTTAGGTGAGTTGAACAATAGAACACATACACACACAGGCCAGACTAATCTGATAAAGACCTGAGTGCTCCTCTCTCCATGCTGTGTCTGGGTGGTCGAACACAGAGGTCAAAGCCTATTGGACGAACACAATATACTCATTAACCCTCGCTGATAGAGTTTAGCCAATCATAACCCTGGCTAATTGCCTTTATCCAATCATAAACCCCACAATTAGCATCAGGATGTTTGGCCCCACAGGGACATGACCTCTGTCAGAGAACCAGGGTTACTGTGTTTACGCCACGGGTCCAAAACTGTCCATAGACTACCCACCATGCAGTGGGGTTGACTTCGGCTGGTAATGAGGTTAGAGGCTCCAGAGATGCAGGCTGTGTTTGGTTTGGTTTGGTTCAGAAGACTGTTGTGGGAGGTGACCTTGCCTAAGGGAGAGTCAAACACAAACAGACTGTATACTGTACACACACACACACAAACACACACTAAACACTCTCGGAATGTCACATTGGTCTTAATGATTACCTTAGGTCCCACTGGAACCTACATCATGTATGAATAAAGTTCATTCCCTCTCTCAGCTCCCTAGAGCAACACAGAACCCCTCATAAGCAAATATAATTGACGGCAGAGATTGGTTTGGTGTGTGTGTGTATGTGTTTGTCCTCCAAAAAGGTTATCGCTCTCCATATTCCCTCCTGGGGTAGTATCTAAAGCATCATTATGTCAGGGTAGCAACAAAACAATCAGACATATTGACGTGTCCTTGTTGTTTTTCTCAAACATGTTTTCATCAACCACCTTGGACTTCCTTCTTCCATCCCTCCCTTCCTTCCTCTCTCTCCCACTGCGCTCTTTTTCCCCCTCTTTCTCTTTCTCCTTCTCCCTCTCCTCGTTCCCTCAGTAACCTAATGTTTTTACATTGTTTAAGCCTGGTACAGTATAGCATCAATACAGAAGTCATTGATTTTCTAAAGTGTTAATGGAGGCCTTGGGGCAAGGCAAGCTCATTAAAACCATACACGGGTCAAACTGCTGTAATGAGACAACATTCGTTTACTGGGAGCTTAACTACACTAGACTGGAAAATCCATCCATCGCTCCCACTAATTGACCGGTGATTCTAATGGGTTTCCAATCTTCCTCCGACACACACAGAGAGAGAGAGAGAGAGAGAGAGTGTACTGTGGATTTTGAAAGCTGTATAATTTGTCACATGCGCCGAATACAACATGTGTAGACTTTACCGTGAAATGCTTGCTTTCGAATCAAATCAAATTTTATTTGTTACATTCTTTGTAAACAACAGGTGTAGACTAACAGTGAAATGCTTACTTACAGGCCGGACCCTTCCCAACAATGCAAAGAGAAACATTTAGAAAAGTAACAATAAATTCGCTATTCACTGGGTACCAGTACTGAGTCAATATGCAGGGGAACGAGGTAATTGAGGTAGATATGTACATATAGGTAGGGGTAGAGTGACTAGGCAACAGGAAAGTAGCAGTAGCAGCAGCATATGTGATGAATCAAAAGAGTTTGTGCAAAGAGGGTCAATGCAGATAGTCTGGGTAGCTATTTGGTTAAAGGATTAGTGGAAAAATACACTCATTCCTATAATTAATACATATGTGAGAACAATATTTTTTGTGAACAAATGTTTAATTTTGTCATATAATAAGGTTGGTAGCAACATGTGAAAATCGTTGTGGGAATCTGTTGAAGCTCAAATCGTATAAAAGGTATAGATCAAATCAAATAAAATTGTATTGGTCACATACACATATTTAGGTTGTAGCGAAATGCTTGTGTTCCTAGCTCCAACAGTGCAGTAGCATCTAACAGTTCACAACAATACACACAAATCTAAAAGTGAAAGAATGGAATTAAGAAATATATAAATATTAGATTGAGCAATGTCGGAGTGGCATTGACTAAAATACAGTAGAATTAAATACAGTATATACATATGAGATGAGTAAAGCAGTATTTAAACAGTATTTAAACTTTATTAAAGTGACTAGTGTTCCATTATTAAAGTGGCCAGTGATTCCAAGTTTATGCACAGTACTAGTCAAAAGGACACTCTTACTCATTCCAGGGTTTTTCTTTATTTGTACTATTTTCTACATTGTAGAACAATAGTGAAGACATCACAACTATGAAATAACACATATGGAATCATGTAGTAACCAAAAAGGAATCAAAATATATTTCATATTTGAGATTCTTCAAAGTAGCCTCCCTTTGCACACTCTTGGCATTCTCTCAACCAGCTTCATGAGGTAGTCTCCTGGAATGCATTTCAATTAAGAGGTGTGCCTTGTTAAAAGTTAATTTGTTACATTTATTTCCTTCTTAATGCATTTGAACCAATCAGTTGTGTTGTGACAAGGTAGGGGTGGTATAGCCCTATTTGGTAAAAGACCAAGTCCACATTATGGCAAGAACAGCTCAAATAAACAAAGAGAAATGACAGTCCATCATTAATTTAAGACATGAAGGTCAAGAACTTTGACATTTCAAGAACTTTGCAAGTTTCTTCAAGTGCAGTCGCAAAAACCATCAAGTGCTATGATAAGACTGGCTCTCATCATGACCCAGAGTTACCTCTGCTGCAGAGGATAAGTTCATTAGAGGTACCAGCCTCAGAAATTGCAGCCCAAATAAATGATTCACAGAGCTCAAGTAACAGAGACATCTCAACATCAACTGTTCAGAGGAGACTGCGTGAATCAGGCCTTCATGGTCGAATTGCTGCAAAGAAACCACTACTAAAGGACACCAATAATAAGAAGAGACTTGCTTGGTCCAAGAAACACGAGCAATGGACATTATACCGGTGGAAATCTGTCCTTTGGTCTGATGAGTCCAAATTTGAGATTTGTGGTTCCAACCGCCGTGTCTTTGTGATCTCCGCATGTGTAGTTCCCACCGTGAAGCATGGAAGACGTGTGATAGTGTGGGAGTGCTTTGCTGGTGACACTTCCTGTGATTTATCTAAAATTCAAGGCACACTTAACCAGCATGGCTACCACAGCATTCTGCAGTGATAAGCCATCCCATCTGGTTTGGGCTTAGTGGGACTATCATTTGCTTTTCAACAGGACAATGACCCAACACATCTCCAGGCTGTTTAAGGGCTATTTGACCAAGAAGGAGAGTGATGTAGTTCTGGATCAGATGACCTGGTCTCCACAATCACCCAACTTCAACCCAATTGAGATGGTTTGTGATGAGTTGGACCACAGAGTGAAGGAAAAGCAGCCAACCAGTGCTCAGCATATGTGGGAACTCCTTCAAGACTGTTGGAAAAGCATTCCAGGTGAAGCTGGTTGAGAGAATGCCAATAGTGTTCCAAAGCTGTCATCAAGGCAAAGGTTGACTGACTACTTTGAAGAATCTAAAATCTAAAATATATTTTGATTTGTTTAACACTTTTTGGTTACTACATGATTCCATATGTGTTGTTTCATAGTTTTGATGTCTTCGCTATTATTCTACAATGTAGAAAATAGTAAAAAATAAATAAACACCCTTGAATGAGTAGGTGTGTCCAAACTTTTGGCTGGCACTGTATATAGGGAAGCAGCATCTAAGGTGCAGGGTTACGTAACCGGATGGAAGCCGGCTAGTGATGGCTATTTAACAGTCTGATGGCCTTGAGATAGAAGCTGTTTTTCAGTCTCTCGGTCCCCGCTTTGATGCACCTGTACTGACTTCGCCTTCTGGATGATAACGGGGTGAACAGGCTGTGGCTCAGGTGGTTGATGTCCTTATTTATCTTTTTGGCCTTCCTGTGACATCGGGTGCTGTATGTGTCCTGGAGGGCAGGTAGCTTCAAATCAAATCAAACTGTATTTGCCGCATGCGCCAAATACAACAAGTGTAGACTTTGACGTGTCATAGTTTGCCCCTGGTGATGCGTTGGGCAGATCGCACCACCCTCTGGAGAGCCCTGCGGTTGCGGACGGTGCAGTTGCCGTACCAGGCGGTGATTCAGCCCGACAGTATGCTCTCTTTTGTGCATCTGTAAAAGTTTCTGAGGGTTTTAGGGGCCAAGACAAATTTCGTCAGCCTCCTGAGGTTGAAGAGGCGCTGTTGTGCCTTCTTCACCACACTGTCTGTGTGGGTGGACCATTTCAGATCGTCAGTGATGTGTACGGCGAGGAACTTGAAGCTTTCCACTTTCTCCACTGCGGTCCTGAATCCCAGAGCATATCTCAGTCTATACTAGCAAAACAGTCTTGTAGCCTCATGTCTGCTTCATCAGACCTCTTCCATATTGTGCGCGTAACTGGTTCTTCCTGTTTGAGCTTTTGTTTGTAAACAGGAAGCAGGAGGATATAGTCGTGGTCTGATTTGCCGAAGGGAGAGCGGGCTTTGTATGCGTTTCTTTAGGTAGAATAAAAGTGGTATAGTGTTTTAGCGCCCCTAGTGGCACAGGAGACGTGTTTGTAGAAGTGACTGAGGAATCTATATTCCTTAAAGGAATGAGATGAGATCAATTCTTCTCTCTTCAATTCCACCTTCATTTTGAAAACATGTTCAGAGCTGCTTTGCACATGAATTTCAATATACATTTTCAATTACCAAAACGTTTGCTTCATCCCATCACAAAAAAAATGTAGTGCATGAGTATTTTTAGAGTATTTGCCCTATGTCTGGGCTGAATTAGAATGAATATCTTGGCAGCTACTATACATTTGGTGCTATATTGAGAGATAACATATTATGTTAGTTGTTTCTTCTCAGGGTTGTTTTCTATGATGTATCTGCCAACTCTGTTGGCCACCGTACCCTGCCATGAGCATAACCGTACCCTGCCATGAGCATAACCGTACCCTGCCATGAGCATAACCGTACCCTGCCATGAGCATAACCGTACCCTGCCATGAGCCTAACCGTACCCTGCCATGAGCCTAACCGTACCCTGCCATGAGCATAACCGTACCCTGCCATGAGCATAACCGTACCCTGCCATGAGCATAACCGTACCCTGCCATGAGCATAACCGTACCCTGCCATGAGCATAACCGTACCCTGCCATGAGCCTAACCGTACCCTGCCATGAGCATAACCGTACCCTGCCATGAGCATAACCGTACCCTGCCATGAGCATAACCGTACCCTGCCATGAGCATAACCGTACCCTGCCATGAGCATAACCGTACCCTGCCATGAGCATAACCGTGTGCTCCAGCTTAACTCTTGTAAACAAATATGTTGTGTGTGTGTTACATGGTGCTCTGCAGCAGTAGGAGTGTGATTGTAATCATGCAGGCTGGAGAGATTGTATTTATGCAGTGTTTATTGTTCCCTATCAGAGGCCAATATGCTAGCAGCAGATGCTGTTACCCTGACTGAGCTAGATGCTACAGCAGTTAAACTCTGGTCGCTGTGTGTGTGTGTGTGTGTGTGTGTGTGTGTGTGTGTGTGTGTGTGTGTGTGTGTGTGTGTGTGTGTGTGTGTGTGTGTGTGTGTGTGTGTGTGTGTGTGTGTGTGTGTGAGTGAGTGAGTGAGTGAGTGAGTGTGTGTGTGTGTGTGTGTGTGTGTGTATGTGTGTGTGTTTGGACAGAGTCATTTGCTCACTTAGATTTTATTTATCTACAGATTTGTGGGTGATAACACCCCATTGAGATGAATCAGCTAATATACAAGGGTTTCCAGAGACAACAACAATAACACACACACAAACTCACCAAGCAAACAGTAACAATGTGAGATGTAATATCTAATAATATTGTGAAGTAATAATTGTCATCTGTGTGTATGTGTTACTGTGGGTGTTATGAGAAGTGATATTATTTTGAGAGAGAGAGAGAGAGAGAGAGAGAGAAACTGCCCTTTCAGCTGACTCATTATGCTAAATAAATCGGCTAATTTCAATCAGCCATGATATTATGTTGTTGTTCCATTTGAACTATCATTTGGGAAGATTTACTCACATTTAAAAGGTTATTATGTTCCTCATTATTATGAACAAACCAAGCATTGAAATAGATCAGGAGGCAGAATTAGCTTCAGCTCTCAACACTAAACTGCCTGCTGGAAATGCCACTGTGTCATGAAGTTGATATTACTATAGGAAACATCCACCAGTCCAGTTACTGATGAGGCTGAAATAAATGTCGGAGTTTTAAGCATTAAGCACATTAAAATGGAGACAGGAAGCAGGAAGGGATGAAAGAGAGAGGGAAGGGGTAAGGATGAGGGAGGCTCCAAGCTGGCCTGAGCTCTCCTTATCAGCCCTGTGGCAGTGGGTCTCCCAGCACTACTTCAGCCTGCCTAACACAGCATATACCCCAGCTGCAGCCCTGCATTCTACACACCAACCCCATACAGTCCAGCCATAAACCTCTGTCCAGCTCAGCCCTGCTCTGCAAGCCCCAGGACCAGACAGCACCACCTTCACTTGACCTCCAGTCAGCCCAGGGCCTGAATCCTGTAGAGGAGCAGGAAGGAGATGGAGAGGGCTTCTCTCTCACAGAGAAGACCAGCAGGGTTTAGGATTAAGATTAAGCCTTTCTGTTGGCTTTGTTGATAACTGTAGTTATTATTATACATTATCTGGCCTTTCTGAGTTTGTTGTGTTGCTTGACTCAACCTTCATTTATTTTACCAAATGAATGTGAGGTCAGTTATAGACAGACTCGTTAAACAAATGAATGTAAAGTCAGTAAAGTGGTTTGGTATTTGATTTCCTTTCTTCCATCATCATCTTCACGTGACTGTAGAGCACCGTTTCCCCTCCATTCAAACTTTCCCATTGCGTTTGTTTAGGCCTACTCTCCTAACCACTAAAAACATGTTGAGTGGTGTACAGCATTTGTTGCCACTCATGTCTAGTTGATTAGGCCTACATGTTGCATTGATTTGACTATTTTGATTGATGTTGATTGGTCATTTAAGAATGCTAGGACAGGGACTCACGTCCTGTACCTATTGGACATCCTCATGCTGCTGTCATCTATCACCTCCCTTGGCCATCAGACACAGTACCCTGGTACAACCCCAAATAGAACATGTTCAACATCTATTTTTGAAGGGTTTTAATAATATGTATGTAGATACATCGTAGCCAACTGTTTACCGCTTTGAGTTAATGAGATGTTAATTAGTGAGAGGCTGATATCACCTGTTGACTGCTGTAGTAAAGCCCTGGGCCAATATTTACACAGAACTAATGTAATCAGCACACAGGTAATATGATTTATATAAACACAGCTAACTAACCACTCCTCTGTGGTAGACCTGCTGTCACTGAAGGATCCATAGATGACAGTAAAACCCTTTGCACTGTAACTGTGGTCTAAATAATTCTAGTAGATTATTCATTTGATATATTTTATGTTAATTTCTAGATGATTGAGCATGGATGCTCCAGGCTTTTACTGGGAAAGCAAAGCCTTTCATGTGAAATGATGAAGCATATTCATTATGCTTAAGCATATAATCAGAAGCTAGTCAGCCTTCCATCTCTAATGAGATTAAATGTTAGTAGTTGAACCCGTGACCTCTAACGACCTCTCCAATCGGCCCCTCCAGGTCCCTTTATGGTGGGTGTGCTGAAGAAGGACTGGGCATCTCAGAACAGCATTGCCCTGTCGTGGCTGGAGCCAGAACAGATCTCCCTCCTGGTGGTTGACTATGAGGTCAAGTACTACGAGAAGGAACATGAGGAGTTGAGCTACTCGTCGACGCGGACCAAAGCCCCCAGTGTGGTCATCACAGGGTTAAAGCCCTCCACCTGCTACGTCTTCAGCCTGAGAACACGCACCTCCGCTGGACACAGCGCCTACAGCCCCAAATGCGAGTATGAGACCACAGACGACAGTAAGTACCTCTAAACTCCCTCTGTGTCTGTTTCATGACCCCTAACACTTAACCCTTGACCCCAAACACTTAACCCTAGATGTAATCAATTAAAAGAGCAATACATGAACTTGACAATGTGCTGGTGATGTTGGTTGTATTTCTATTGACTTTTAGAGAGGCTTTCATTTCCTCCCTCACAGTGGCCATGCTGAATTCTAACAGAGCCAGACCTGTGTTTGTTTTTCTGTCCTGATGACAGTTCTTGTCAGGGTTCTCACTTTAATTTGTCTGTACCAGGGTTTCTATCTATTTTAGCAGACGTATTTTAGAAGAGGTGCTAGAACTCAAGCAGTAGAAATATGTACCGGTCAGCGCCGGCCCACTCTAACCGCTGATCTGGTCTCGTGATCTCTCCTCTTTTCCTCTCATCCATCCGGCTGAAGAACTTTCTTTATCTAGTGGATCAGATAGTCCGGGCCTGACTTTGTTCTGCCCTTTTATCTAGGAGAAAATACCCTCCTCTCGATCCCTTTTCCTGCACTCTCTTCCCTCTTTCACCTTTATCCCTCGCTTCCTGCGTCTACCTTGTCTCTCCCTACCTGCTCTGCCTCTCCTTCCATCTCTTCCCATCTAACATCTTCCCTCTCCTCACTATATACGGTCATTACAGCCCTTTAGATTCCCCCCTTTCAGACACATACACACACATGCTCACCTCAGTCCCATTAGTGCAGCATCAATCAGGCCCGTCTGGTTACTTAAGGCTTCAGAGTGTGTGTTAAACAGTGTGTGAATCCTTGGTTAGGAGAATGGTCCTGTAAAGTCATCTACTCCTCAGATCAGCTGTTCCTCTCTTCACGTCTGACTGGCAATTACCTCTGTCTAGACCCATCCCCAGCTACAGACACACACACACACATGCTCCGACCCTCATACAACCACGCATACACACACACTTTCAATTATATTCCCTCCGAAAGTCAAATACACACACACTCACAGCTCTCTCACTCTCTCTCTCCCTCCCGCTCTCTCCCTCCCTCTCTCTCTCGCTCTCTCCTTTCCTCTCTCTCTCTCTCTCTCTCACTCTCACTCTCTCCCTCCCACTCTCTCCCTCCCTCTCTCTCTCTCTCTCTCCTTCCCTCTCTCTCTCTCACTCTCACTCTCTCCCTCCCCTCTCTCTCTCTCCCTCTCTCGCTCTCTCTCCCTCTCTCGCTCTCTCTCTCTCTCCCTCGCTCTCTGTCTCCCTCTCTCTCTCTCTCCCTCTCTCTCTCCCTCTCTCTCTCTCTCTCCCTCCCTCTCTCTCTCTCTCCCTCCCTCTCTCTCTCTCTCTCTCCCTCCCTCTCTCTCTCTCTCTCATATTTGGGTCTGCGTTGGGGGCCACACATCCTGATCTCCAATTCATATTCATTAAGTTTGAAATATTGTAGAAATAAGTTTGCTAATAGCCATCATCTTTCAATTATTATGTGGGATTCGGTAGTCCTGTAAAGAGACAGAGAGAAGGGAAAATCATGAATATCAAATGGGGCCAATTTAGGCAAATGATCAGAGACTAAATCAATTTCTTGAATGATTAATATTAATTAAATGGCACCAAGCATATAAATGATTCCTTCTAAAAGATGGTTGTTTTTCAGACCAAGAGTTCAACAATCTCTCCATATTGAATTCAAGTCAGTTAATACTAACAATTTATATTATTACTAATAAAGTGCTTTTTCTCTCCCCAGCAGGGGTTGGAACCGGTTCACGGAACAGAACCGAAAACCAAAAAAGAAAGAAATATTTTGAGGAACAGAACCAGAACCGAGAACAAAAGTGATCTATACTGTTCCGGAACAGAACCGTTATTTTAAAAGCATGGGAACCAGTTAATAACGTTCTTTTACGTTACGGCCTTTTTTTCCCAGTCCCACAGAAAAACTCAACAAAGCGCCTACTCTCTGTAAAGCCCTCACTGTCACTCAGAAACTTATTTCAGTGTCTGCCTTTCTGTGAGCTGAAATTATTTGCCAGTGTGTGTGTGTGTAGGATATCTGCCCCTCCCCTCCCTCAAGCCTTAAGTTAAGGATACTATAGTTATCACGTTTCACATTCGATTCATTAACTACAAAAAGGTAAGATTTGTTTTTATTTTACTTCTGGTGCCGCTCTGCACACACAAGTTTGTTAGCTAGCTGTGGTCTAGCTCTCATTATGTGTAACATAATGGAACTGAGAGTCATGATCAAGGGCTAGCTCTGGTCCAACGTTAGTTAAGCCAAGTTCAAAGACTTTCAAAGTTCCTTCATAGAAGCTGATCTTCCGTAGGTATAATTCTCTTGGGCTAATTCAGATAATGCATGTCATAACAACAAGATGCCCAGCGAATCATGCCCAGCGCTCTCCTCACCCGAAAAATTTCAGCCGCATCTCGCACCCTACACTACACTTGTCTGTCCAATGCATGTACGTAGCTTTCCCGCTCCATAGCAAGCTGCTCTGTCCATTAGTAAAGTAATTTAATGTTGAATGAAATGTAAAAAAATAAATATCAGAGGGTTAGAAAGGAACAATATAAACCAGAACTTTTTTTGGGGTCGAAGCGGTTCAAAACTTTATTTTGCTGGTCAGAACAGTGAAACGATAATAATAAACTAATGGTTCTGTTCAGAATGAAACGATTGGAAAATCATTTTGGTTCCAACCCCTGCTCCCCAGTCTGCTTTTATAAAAAATACAATAGTGTGTAGTTAAATTCTCTTGCAAAAACATTTCTCACTTAATCATGTGAATGTATATAGTTTTTGTGACGGCACCTCTACAAGTGATATGGCTGTATGTGTATACTTAAGCAATAATGCCGGACGCAAAGCTGAGTGCCTGGATACAGCCCTTAGCCGTGAGATATTGGCCATATACCACAAACCCCTGAGGTGCCTTATTGCTATTATAAACTGGTTACCAACATAATTAGAACAGTAAACAAGACATTTTGCATCATACCCGTGGTATATATTTTGTTATACCCATGCATTCAGCCAATCAGTATTCAGGGCTCCAACCACCCAGTTTATCATTTCTAATATACCACAGATTTCAGCCAATTCGCATCCAGGACGCAAACTACCCAGTTCAGAATTGTAAATCAATAATCAATCAATTCATTTGTCCCCTCCCTGTAGCGTCGGACATGGCTTCAGACCAGGGTCAAGTGTTGGTGATCGTCACGGCAGCCGTGGGCGGCTTCACTCTCCTCATCATCCTCACCCTCTTCTTCCTCATCACCGGGCGGTAAGATGAATATACACACACACACACACACACACACACACAGATTTCCTGGGGACTTGGGAAATGTCCCAAGGGACTAATAGGTCATCAGACATCAGCCAGCACCACAGACAACAACCAGCACCACAGACAACAACCAGCACCACAGAAAACAACCAGCACCACAGACAACAGCCAGCACCACAGATAACTACCAGCACCACAGAAAACAACCAGCACCACAGACAACAGCCAGCACCACAGACAACAACCAGCACCACAGACAACAACCAGCACCACAGATAACAACCAGCACCACAGACAACAACCAGCACCACAGACAACAGTCAGCACCACAGACAGGACTAAATAAGAATTCAGCACCATGGACAGCACTAAATGTGGACAGCTCCCTCTTTACTGAGAGGCCTACGTACAGTAATAAAACTGTATTGGGCATTGCACACTGAAAAGTACAACAGTTATAAAAGTACTTAAAGAACAGTTAAAAGTAGGATGTTTCGGTGTGTGATGAAACCTTTGAGATGACCTTTCAATCTGTGTAGGTGTGAGCCTCTCTCTCTCTATTCTATCTGTTCTGAAAGCTTTCTAAGTATGGGAGAGAACTGAGATACTGTGAACAGAGAAGTAGCTTCAAACAAGAACCAGTTAAAAGCAGAACTGTGCATGTTCCTGTCCCTCTATCCTCATGTATACAGCACCTTCAGGAAGAGTTCAGACCCCCTGACTTTTTCCACATTTTGTTACATTACAGCCTTATTCTCAAATGGATTAAATAAATAAAAATCCTCAGCAATCTACACACAATACCCCATAATGACAAAGCGAAAAACAGTTTTTTAGACATTTTTGCACATTTAAAAAAAATACAATACAGAAATACCTTATTTACATAAGTATTCAGACCCTTTGCTATGAGACTAAAAATTGAGCTCAGGTGCATCCTGTTTCCGTTGATCATCCTTGAGATGTTTCTACAACTTGATTGGAGTCCACCTGTGGTAAATTAAATTGATTGGACATGATTTGGAATTGTACATAGAGCTCCGACACAGGATTGTGTTGAGCACAGATCTGGGGAAGGGTACCAAAACATTTCTGCAGCATTGAAGGAACACAGTGGCCTCAATAATTCTTAAATGGAAGAAGTTTGAAACCACCAAGACTCTTCCTAGAGCTGGCTGCCCGGCCAAACTGAGCAATCGGGGGAGAAGGGCCTTGTTCAGGGAGGTGACCAAGAACCCGATGGTCCCTCTGGCAGAGCTCTAGAGTTCCTCTATGGAGATGTGAGAACCTTCCAGAAGGACAACCATCTCTGCAGCCCTCCACCAATCAGGCCTTTATGTTAGAGTGGCCAGACGGAAGCCACTCCTCAGTGAAAGGCACATAACAGCCCACTTGGACTTTGCCAAAAGGCACCTGAAGACTCTCAGACCATGAGAAACAAGATTGTCTGGTCTGATGAAACCAAGATTGAACTCTTTTGCCTGAATGCCAATCATCACGTCTGGAGGAAACCTGGCAACATCCCTACTATAAAGTATGGTGGTGGCAGCATCATGCTGTGGGGGTGTTTTTCAGCGTCAGGGACTGGGAGATTAGTCAGGATTGAGGCAAAGATGAACGGAGCAAAGTACAGAGAGATCCTTGATGAAAACCTGCTCCAGAGGGCTCAGGACCTCAGACTGGGACGAAGGTTCACCTTCCAACAGGACAACGACCCTAAGAACACAGCCAAGACAATGCAGGAGTTGCTTCGGGACAAGTCTCTGAACGTCCTTGAGTGGCCCAGCCAGAGCTCGGACTTGAACATCTCTGGAGAGCCCTGACAATAGCTGTGCAGCAATGCTCCTCATCCAACCTTACAGAGCTTGAGAGGATCTGCAGAAAAGAATAGGAGAAACTCTCCAAATACAGGTGTGCCAAGCTTGTAGAGTCATACGCAAGAAGACTCAAGGCTGTAATTTCTTCCAATGGTGCTTCAACAAAGTACTGAGTAAAGGGTCTGAATACTTATGTAAATGTGATATTTCAGTTTTTTTGTAAATTAGCAAACATTTCTAAAAACCTGTTTTTGCTTTGTTATTATGGGGTATTGTGTGTAGATTGATGAGGGAAAAAATGATTGAATACATTTTTGTATAAGGCTGTAACCTAACAAAAATGTATTAAATCGTTTTTTTCCCTCATCAATTTAATGTAGAAAAAGTCAATGGGTCTGAATACTTTCTGAAGGCACTGTAGATCTGTCTTTGTATATGTGACCATCCGGCCTGTGTAGGAGTGGGTTTATCTCTGTACTTTACAGCGTTCATACAGCCTACTCTAAACACACACTGCTGCTCTCCACTTTATCTTTCAACACTCTCATCCCTCTCTCCTTTCTCGCCTCTCTCGTCGCTTTACACTTTTTCCTCTCATCCCTCTCCTCTGCTCATCATCTCCAGCACCCCACCAACATCAACATATGTGAAAATGTCACGTTTCTAGGTGTTGTAGTAAAGAATACAGAAGATAAGAGTTTCCAATGACATCATCGGTGTGCATCCTGTGATTGTAACCAATTATGAGTTGCCATTGGCTACTAATTGAGTTGATTATGATTTTTTACTACAAAACATTGGAACACGCCATTTTCACATATTGTATGTTGATGTGGTGCTGGAGAGGATGAATATGAAGTTTCACTTTCAGCATGTAGTAATGACTCAGTGGATATTAGGGGAGAGAGGATGTTGAATTACATTGACTTTTAGATTAAAGGCAGGATTTGATATTGAGAGGTGGGTGGGTGTGCGTGTGTGTTCCTGAATATCCTCGTAATGCCTCAAAGCCGCAACACTATCCTTTACCCTGCTTTCTGAGAACACCTTTAAGAGCGTGCCTCTGTCTTTTTGTGTGTGTGTATTCAGACATTGTGTGTGTATTCAGCCTTTGTGTGTGTGTGTGTGTGTGTCTTTGTGTGTCTGTGTGTGTCTTCTTTTCAGCAGCAAGACATGAAAGCCAGTGAGTCAGTGATAGAGTGGTGCTGGACTGGTCTGATGAAGGACAGGATTGTAGCTTTAATCAACACACTGACCCCATCACTGGAGGGCTACTGGCATTACACAAATCCTCCTCTCCTGTTCTCTCATCTTGTCTCTTCTCGTCTCTACTCTCCTCCTCTTCTCCCTATAACCCTCTCCCTCTCTTCTGCTCCTCTATCTTCGTTGCTATCTCTTCTCTGTCAGTGTCCAGGCCTCAGACCTCACACAGCAGGATCCCAACCTGGCAACCCACTGATATCCAGCGCTCTGACAGCCTCTCTGATCTGGCTAACTGGAAACCACAGTCACTCACTCACAAACACACACACACACACACACACACACACACACACACACACACACCAACATGCAGGCTTGTGCACTCCCACACTGACCCCTCCCCGCTCAGTGTGCTGATTGCTTTGGTCTCTGACTAATTCCAAACAGCATCATTTAAACCTTCTTAATGTCAGACTCATGGAGAACTTTCACTTTTCAACTTAAAACAATTGACTAACCAAGCCCCTGACCCTCTCCTCCTCTCTCCTCCCCTCTCCTCCCCTCTCCTCCCCTCTCCTCCTCTCTCCTCCTCTCTCCTCCCCTCTCCTCCTCTCTCCTCCTCTCTCCTCCCCTCTCCTCCTCTCTCCTCCTCTCTCCTCCCCTCTCCTCCTCTCTCCTCCCCTCTCCTCCCCTCTCCTCTCCTCCTCTCTCTTCCTCTCTCCTCCTCTCTCCTCCTCTCTCCGCTCCTCATCCAGGTGGAATCTGTCAGTTCCTGTCTGTCATTCTGCCAACACCAGCTGACAAGCTGTCTCTCACTGATACCACACACACACACACGCACACACACACACACAAACACACCTCAGCCTCATTAGCGACGTGTGTGTGTGTGTGTGTGTGTGTGTGTGTGTGTGTGTGTGTGTGTGTGTGTGGTGATATGATTATAACCTGTGAAATAGCTCGTGGACAGGGCAGTAACCCCTCTCTCTCTCTCTCAGTTTCTCTCTATTTATTTGTCTCACTATCTGTTTATCTATTCTCTTTTATGGAGCTCTCAGACTGGTGCCAGCACTGACTTCCTCTTCTGTCTCTATCACTTTCTAGTTCTCCCCTACTCCACCTCTCCCAGCCAGCCGAGGGGCATGGTGGCCACAGCTACACCCTCTGTGTGTCTGTTAATAGTCACCTAATTATCTAATCACCACTATAGATAAACCGTACGTCTCTCTCTCTCTCTCTCCCTCCCTCCCCTTCTCTCTCCCTCCTCTCTCCCTCTCTCTCTGTCTCTCTCCCTCCCCCTCTCCCCTCCTCTCTCTCTCTTTCTATCTTCCCTTTCTCTATCACTCTCCCTCTCTCTCACTCTCTCTCTCTCTCTCGTTGGAGTGCATGCTGGGAGTGAGTCGTGAAGCAGGAGTGATTGTGAGAGCGACTGGAATTATCTTCACCCTATTGGGTTTTGGTGTGTATATATATATGTTGATTAGTTTAGTTGTTTTAAGGGTATCTTGTCTAAATATCACTAAGCACGTATAGGGGTGGTGGGATCGTTGAGGTTGGTTTTCGCGAGGGCACAACCAGCGGGTGGGGCTGGTTGCAATGGCCACTCGCGGAAGTTTGGAGTTTGAAAAACTTAGTCGGCGACATGGAGTAAAGATTCCTGCTGCGGCCGGGTGTTCAGTGGAAGAATGTAGTTTGGCAGTGGGTGTTATCATTGGGTATGATAGTATCAAATCAGCTTCAAGGATGAATAGCGCTGTAGTGATATTCTTAGATTCCATTGAAAAGGTGAATACGATAGTTGAGAGTGGTGTTGTGTTGAGGGAAACACAGACACCGGTATTTCCGCTTATGAATCCGGCAAAGAAAGTTATACTTTCTAACGTGCCACCATTTGTTAGAGATGAAGTGTTGGAGCGAGAGTTATCTCGTCATGGTCAAATTGTATCAACAATAAAGAAGGTTCTTTTTGGATGCAAATCTCCGTTGCTGAAGCATGTCGTGTCGCATAGGAGACAAGTGCATATGATTTTAAAAAAGGACACTGATGAACTGAATTTAGCATTCAGTTTTAAGATTGATGGATTTGATTATGTCTTTTACGCTTCTACTGAATCGATGAAATGCTTTGGCTGTGGAAGAGAGGGGCATTTGGTGCGTAATTGTCCCGAGAATGAGCACGCAGAGCCCGGTAGCAGCTCTAGTGCTGGTGCAGCTAACGCACCACCGCGAAGGGATGAACATGCTAAGGGTGCAGGGGAAGGGAGAAGGTGGGCAGATGTGGTAGGAAAAGTAGGAGAGGAAGGCAGTGTGGATACGGGGTCAATTGTTGTAGTTCAGAACAAAGAGGGAGGGGAAACAGTCGGTGAGATTGCGACTGCCGTCGCTGAGGTGGTGCTGGAAAACGAAATTGGAGGTCAAGAGGAGATTGAAATAATGGGAAAGGAAGCAGCTGTTTTCAAAATACCGAGGAGTAAGAGGAAAAATGTAAGGGGTGGGGAAGGGTCTAATTCCAAGAGGAAGGTAGAGATGGATAATTCACTTGAAGATAAACAGGTTGTAGAGATGGTGGAGTTTTCTTCTGGGGAGGATAGCGAGAGTGAGTCATCTGATGCGTCACAACAAAATAGTGAGATAAATGGGGAGGAAGGGAGGTATGGGATTGGGAAGGTACGTCAATTTCTGAAGTTGACAAAAGGGAAGAAATATATGCAGGATTATAATATAACAGATTTTTTCCCTGAAAGTGAATTGTTTATTGAATCAGCAAAGTTTCTGATGTCAAAAATAACAGGGGGAGGTTTGACAAGCCCTGAAATTGCTAGACTCAAGAAAGTGGTAACGAGAGTGATAAGTGATGTAAATTCTAAAGGAAATGAAAGAGTTCAGTCGCAGTTTTAACTCTGTAAAGAGATGTGGTTTCTGGGTCTTCCTCTGTATTTTTTTCTTCAACCATGAGCAGTTTTAAGATTTCTTCTTTAAATGTAAATGGGGCAAGAGACGTTAAAAAAAGAGCCATAGTGTATGAGTTAATTAGGGGAAAGGGAAGTGACATCATTTTTCTACAAGAAACGCATAGTAATTTGGAAAATGAAGTTATGTGGAAACAGGAGTGGGGGGGGACAGTGGTGTGTAGTCATAAAAACACAAAAAGTGGGGGTGTGGCCATATTGTTCTCAAAAGGGTTTTTGCCTTTGTCATATGAGGTTGAAGAGGTAGTTGAGGGGAGGTTACTAAAAGTTAGAGTAAGGTATGAAAACATCACTATGTGTCTGATAAATGTATATGCCCCAGTGGTGGCAGTTGAGAGGGTATGCTTTTTAGAGACATTATCAAATACCATTGAGAAATGTAACAAGGAAGATTATCTATTTATTGCTGGGGATTTTAACTGCACAGTCAGTGATTTAGATAGAAACCACAAAGAACCTCATATAGCCTCAAGGACTTTTTTAAAACGTCTCATTGTAACAAATGAACTGTGTGACATTTGGCGGAGTCAACATGGAGGCACAAGGCAGTATACCTGGGTGCATGTGAGGGAGAACACCATCTCTATGGCCAGGTTAGATAGGTTTTATTGTTTTGAG
The DNA here is from genome assembly GCF_901001165.1 of Salmo trutta. Taxonomy (NCBI): domain Eukaryota; kingdom Metazoa; phylum Chordata; class Actinopteri; order Salmoniformes; family Salmonidae; genus Salmo; species Salmo trutta. Next base: position 29,629,382 of record NC_042980.1, on the reverse strand, counting down.
CATCAATCTCAGGTCTGTAAATCAAGTGTGATAACCCCAGTGGGATTTTCTGATCATTGTTTAATAACAGAGGTGGTGTTCATTAACGATGTAAAACCCAAAAGCGCATACTGGCATTTTAACATAACTTTATTGAGTGATGCTCACTTCAGGAAATGTTTTAGTTTTTTCTGGGAGAGGTGGAGGTCTCAAAAGGCCAGTTTTGTATCCCTTCAACAGTGGTGGGATATAGGGAAAATCCACATTCAACAATTCTGTAAGCAATACACGAGGAATGTCACCAAGGATATCACCAGATCAATGAAAGCCCTAGAGACTGAAATAGTGGAACTCATGACGTTGGTTGAGACCACAGGAGATCGAGGCCACACTCAGGCCCTCAAGAGGAAAAAAGCTGCATTGGCAGACCTGCTGGGTATCAGAGCACAGGGGGCATTGGTGAGAAGTAAGTTTCAGGGAATCTCTGAAATGGATGCCTCATCCAAATTTTTCTTTGGTTTAGAGAAAAAGAATGGACAAAGAAAAATTATTCATTGTCTCAAATCAGCTGTTGGACAAGAGCTCACTAGACCTAGTGAAATTAGAAAGAGGGCAGTAGAGTTCTATGCTGAGCTCTACAAGTGTGAGTACAAAGAGGATAAAACAGTGACACAGCAGTTCTTCGATGAGCTCCCACAGGTGGCTGCAGAAGCTCAGGTTGAGCTTGAGCAACCATTGTCTTTGCAGGAGTTATACACTGCATTAAAAGGCATGGAAAATGGAAGGGCACCAGGCATTGATGGGCTTCCCGTTGACTTTTTTAAGTCTTTTTGGGCTATGTTGGGAGAGGATTGGCTAGCAGTAGTTAATGATAGTTTAACCGGAGGGTTACTACCAATAAGCTGCAGAAGGGCTGTCCTCACCCTACTGCCCAAAAAGGGTGACCCTAGGGAGGTGAAGAACTGGAGGCCGGTGGCTTTATTGTGCACTGATTATAAGATCCTGTCAAAAGCTTTGTCCAACAGGTTGAGGGAGGTGATGGGGCAAATCATACATACGGACCAGTCCTACTGTGTTCCTGGCAGGCAGATAGGAGATAACATTTCTCTGATTCGTGATTTTTTGGACGTCTCTAGGGCTATTGGGTTGGATGCTGGTCTAATTTCAATTGATCAGGAAAAGGCATTTGACCGAGTTGAACATCAATATTTATGGCACACTTTGGAGGCGTTTGGGTTCAGCTCTGGTTTTATTGCCATGATAGAGGTGATATATGGTGACATTGAAAGTGTATTGAAAGTTAACGGTGGTTTGAGTGCTCCTTTTAAAGTGTGTAGGGGTATTAGGCAGGGATGTTCTTTGTCGGGAATGTTATATGCCATTGCTATAGAGCCACTACTAAATAGCATAAGAAGTCACATTGAAGGGGTGTACCTTTCAAGGGACATTCCTCCTATTCGTCTCTCAGCCTATGCTGATGATGTAGTTGTTTTAGTGAAAAATCAAGCGGAGGTGGATAGTTTGAGTCTAATGGTTGATCGTTTTAGGGGAATATCCTCTGCAAAGGTAAATTGGGAAAAGAGTTGTGCTTTACAGATTGGAGAATGGGATGGAGGGATCATGGCTTTGCCAGGGGGGCTGGAATGGTGTAAGGGAGGTTTTAAGTATCTTGGAGTGTACCTAGGAGATGAGGGGACTATGGAAAAAAATTGGATTGGGGTGGTTGAAATGGTGGAAGGGAGGATAAGGAGATGGCGTTGGTTGCTATCTCGTATGTCATATAGAGGGCGCACTATTATAGTTAACAATGTGATTGCCTCTGCACTGTGGCATCGGTTGTCAGTTTTAGAACCACCATCTGGCCTTCTGGCTAAGATACAGGCAATAATTGTGGATTTCTTTTGGGATAAATATCACTGGGTTCCACAAAGTGTTTTGTATTTGTCAAAAGAGGAGGGGGGACAAGGTCTCGTACATCTTGCTAGTAGGGCTGCTGCTTTCCGGTTGCAGTTTATTCAAAGGTTGCTTTATGGACAGGAAAATGTGGTTTGGAGAGGGGTGGCAGGTCTTGTATTACAGCAGGTTGGAGGATTAGGTTTAAAGAAAGCTTTATTTTTGGTTGATAGTAGCCAGATTTCCAGGGAGGGAATACCTCCGTTTTACAGAGGCCTTCTTAGGGTGTGGAGCATAATGAAGGTGTCCAGACGAACTTCAGCGGAGTCAGTGCATTGGCTGTTGGAGGAACCTCTGGTGTATGGGGCAAGACTGGATTGCACAACTGCAGATGTTCCACATTTTTCCAAGATTCTGGTGAAGGGCAAAATCATCACCTTAAAACAGTTAATGGCCGTGGCTGGGCCCGCCTTAATGGATGGTAGACGGGTGGCTGAACATTTGGGGGTGAGGTCGGAAAGGATTGTAGGACAAATGCTGGGAAGCTGCAGGAAGGCTCTGTCAGCAGAAGAGTGGGGTATGCTTCATAGCCACAAGAAGGAACAAGATGAAGACGTCTCATTTCCAAGACTAGGGATTACACCAAATATCCCAGAGTCAGAAAGAAAGGCGATATTACTGGATTTGAGAGGGTTGGAAGAGGTGGGTTTGGATGAGGTGAATGGGAAAGAATTATATAGGGGGTGTGTCAAGGTGTTGAATAAAGATAAATTGAAAAATAGAAAAGACACTCCATGGAGGGTAAAATTGGGCATTGATGACAAGGTAAAGCCAGCATGGAGAGCACTGTACAAGCCACCGTTACAAAAGGGTACTGGTGATATGCAATGGAGGGTTTTGCATGGCATCATTGCAGTTAATGCTTTTGTATCTGTTATTAACTCAGATGTTGGAGATGGATGTCCTTTTTGTAATATAAGAGAAACCATTTTTCACTGTTTTGTGGAGTGTGAGAGGATTAAACCTCTCTTGGAAATGCTGGAGTCTTTGTTTAAAGCTGTAGGGGAGATTTTCAATAACACTGTTTTTATTTTGGGGTTTCAATATAGAAAGCAACAGAAAAGAAAATGTCAACTGTTAAATTTTATTTTGGGACAAGCTAAGATGTCCATTTTTTTGAGTAGGAAACATAAGATAGAAACGGGATATGGGCAGGATGTAAGATGTGTTTTTAAAGGATTAGTGAAAATAAGAATAAAAGTAGATTTTGAGTTCTTCTCAGCTGTAAAAGATCTCCCATTGTTTGAGGAGAAGTGGGCATACGAAGGAGCGCTTTGTTATGTAGAGGAGGGGAAATTATTTTTTGTTGATGAAATAAGCTGAATGTATATGTTTGTTAGCATTTTTTTATTTTCTTTTATTTTTACATTTTTTGTTATTTTAGTGTTTTGTATTTTTTTCTTTTATTTTAAGAATTACATTTGGTGTTTCATTTCTGAAAAGGCAGTGTGTCATTATTGATGTTAATACTTGAGTATAAAATAAAGGTTTTATAAAAACTCAAACTCTCTCTCTCTCCTGTAGATCTGTAGACTAGATGTTAATTACTTCCTGTTCTTCCAGCATGATAAAGCTAATGAAGTTGACTGGCTGGTGTGTGAACCTGTGATCCTCTCCACTCTGTGTGTGTGTGTGTTTGTCTTGTGTGTGAGGAGAGGCTGCTTAAAAGAGAGTGGTGTTTGAACTAAGAGGGGGCTATGAATAGCTCAGCCCATCTGGCGGAGTGTGAGTGTGTGAGGAGTGGTGATTAACCAATGCATACACACCCAAACACATTAAAACACACATGACTGCGCTGGCGAATCCAACGTTCAAATAGAAATGTGTTGATCAAAGTTTCTCTGGTGAAAAAGTTGTCACACCACTCCACAAGCCATCCCTGGCAAACGCACACAAGATACAAGACCAAGTTTGGTTTAGTTCATCTCTCTATGGACAAGGTGAACTCCTTCAGTTGTAGCATGTGGTTTTTCATAACCGTGTTCCTTGTAACAGAATGTGTCATTGTGTCTCCCAGGTGTCAGTGGTACATCAAATCCAAGATGAGCTCAGAGGAGAAGAGGAGGACCAACTATCAGAGTGGACATGGTAGGACGTCTCTCTCTGTGTCTGTTTCTTTTTCCTTCTCTACTTGTCTTCTCTCTGTCTCTCTCTTTCTGTCAAACACTCCGATTTCTAGTCACAGACTCACATCACTTCTCTAAATTGTATCAATTTGAGGTGTACAGACAAATTGAATATGATTATTTCAGCCTTCTGTGAGTTTGTGTGTTGAAAGATGAATGGCTAAACTGTGGCGAGACTTAAAGCTTAAAATAGATTTTCCACGCAAACACTTTACCTTATTGAGCTTCTCTGTCCGTTTCATGCTAAAGAGAACCACCCTGGAGAGAAACGTTGTGTGGACGATTTGCATACAATCAATTCTAACCATGTCTGCCATTTCCAAGCCTCTATTCGTTTAGATGTGAATGTGGATGAAGTGTGTCCCTAACCCCTGGCCGTAGCAGGCTTTGAGAGATTGGTAACACCCCTCTCTCAGTTTTACACTACAGACAGAGAGCAAGAGGGAGGGAGAAGGAGTGAGAGGGAGGGAGGGAGGGAGGGAGAGACAGAGAGCAAGAGGAAGGGAGAAGGAGGGAGAGGGAGGGAGGGAGGGAGAGACAGAGAGCAAGAGGAAGGGAGAAGGAGGGAGAGGGAGGGAGGGAGGGTTGTCAGTAGGAGTGATACAGTGGCACCTTTAAACACCTCCACAGAACAAAACGCTCTGAAGCACCTCCACCTATCCCTCTCTCTCTCCCTCTCGCTCTCTCTCTCTCCCTCTCTCTCTCTCTCTCTCCCTCTCTCTCTCTCTCTCCCTCTCTTTCTCTCTCTCTCTCTCTCTCGCCCTCCTCTCCTGCATACTTCTTTCCTCTTCAAAATCCATTTGAAGTCCTCTATGTGTCCTGCCTTTTGGCTGAATCTAGTTACAGCTCTTTCTCTCTCTACCTCCACTGTCTTATCCCTGAGATGAGAGGGGGGATAGAGAGGGAAAGGGTAAGAAGAGGTAAGGCGGGGTGATGCATGAAGAGAAAGGTGCAGATAGACAAAAAGGGAAATGACTCGGAAGGAGAAGGAGATAGAGAAGGGGAGGGTGAAAGGGATGGGGAGTTGAAGCCAGTGGTAGAGGAACAGACAGACAGCAGGACAAGCTCTGAGATAGAAAACACACCCAGGAGAGTCAGGCTGGCAGGGCCTCTTACTGCCTAGTGAGTAAATCTGCTTCCTCTCTCTCTCTCTTCCTCTCTCTCTCTTCCTCTCTCTCTGTTAACAGCTTGCCTTGACTCCATACAGACTGTCTATGTGTCTCAGAGCTATCCTTGCCCTGCTCATCAGTGGAGGACAGAGGACACCTTCTCCTCTTCACTTTCCTCCTACTTCTCTCTTTTGTTCTCTTTCTTCCTCCTTCTCTTTCTCTCCAGTGATATATTGATGTATCTCTCCAACCTTCAGAGTTTAGTTTCGTCCAGAAGTGGATGTTTTCGAGGTTGATTGTGTCTTCAGGTTACTGCTGGAGCTCTGTTTTGCATGACCATGGATTGTTCTGTTTGGAAAGAGAGGGAGACTGATATCTCACAGCTAGAGGTTAGCAAAGACAAGAAAGGCAGAAGGAGGCAGGTAGCAAAGTAACCAAAGTCAGAAACCAGTCTCTCCTCTCTTGACCTTTGTCCCTGGAATTCATTATCTTCTTCTCTTCTCCTCTTTTTGCTTCTCTTGTTTTGTCTGTCTTTTCTTGTCCTCCCTCAGCTCTCCCGTTCCCGGGGGTAAAGGCCTATGTAGATCCAGACACCTATGAGGATCCTACCCAGGCTGTCCATGAGTTTGCCAAAGAGATCGACCCGACCCGGATCCGTATAGAAAGAGTTATTGGAGCAGGTAGGTGCACTATCCTCAATTATCAATTCAATTCAAAACGCTTCATTGGCATGGAAAGAACAAGCAAGGTATGGTAACAATATATCTACAGTACTGTTTATTCTCTACCATTACAGAAGCTCCTTTAGACAGTGTGCTCTATATATACCCTACTGGGTGTGAAAGGGTCTGGCATTTGGGTGTGATATTAACATAGTGTAATATGCCATATGAAGCAATCTGTTTTCATTTTACAGAAAGGAAGTTAATCATATCTCTCCTATACAGTAGAAAGCTTATGCTCTCTCTCCCAGCATCTGATTTAAGTGTTATTTCTCTCTGCTCAGTATAACAATCTAAAAGCCTAACACACACACACACCATCACAGGGGGGAAATTAAAACTGTTAGAGTTTTAGAGAACTGAGGAGAGACTATGAATAGATTGCAGGGTGGTTCTAGAGAGTTTAATCATTCAGAGAGTTAAAGGTGTTGTGGAGTTGTCTCTGCACTGCAACAGTGCCCACCAGTGGTTTCATATTGTTACTGTGTGTGTGTGTGTGTGTGTGTGTGTGTGCGTGTGCGTGTGTATGTGTGTGTGTGTGTGTGTGTGCGTGCGTTCCAGGTGAGTTCGGGGAGGTGTGTAGCGGTCGTCTGCGGATACCGGGGAAGAGGGAGATTGCCGTGGCGATAAAGACACTGAAGGGCGGCTACGTGGAGCGCCAGAGGCGGGACTTCCTCCGAGAGGCCAGCATCATGGGACAGTTTGACCACCCAAACATCATCAGGCTGGAGGGCGTGGTCACCAAAAGTAAGGAGGATCATGGGAATTGCATGGACAGATAGACAGATGGAAGTGTGTCTTTATGTGGGATAGCTGCCTCTGACACAGGAACTGAGTCATTACAACCAGCCATTCCCCACTACAGCACAATGCATAGCAGCCATTCCCCACTACAGCACAATGCATAGCAGCCATTCCCCACTACAGCACAATGCATAGCAGCCATTCCCCACTACAGCACAATGCATAGCAGCCATTCCCCACTACAGCACAATGCATAGCAACCATTCCCCACTACAGCACAATGCATAGCAGCCATTCCCCACTACAGCACAATGCATAGCAGCCATTCCCCACTACAGCACAATGCATAGCAGCCATTCCCCACTACAGCACAATGCATAGCAGCCATTCCCCACTACAGCACAATGCATAGCAGCCATTCCCCACTACAGCACAATGCATAGCAGCCATTCCCCACCACAGCACAATGCATAGCAGCCATTCCCCACTACAGCACAATGCATAGCAGCCATTCCCCACTACAGCACAATGCATAGCAACCATTCCCCACTACAGCACAATGCATAGCAGCCATTCCCCACTACAGCACAATGCATAGCAGCCATTCCCCACTACAGCACAATGCATAGCAGCCATTCCCCACCACAGCACAATGCATAGCAGCCATTCCCCACTACAGCACAATGCATAGCAGCCATTCCCCACTACAGCACAATGCATAGCAGCCATTCCCCACTACAGCACAATGCATAGCAGCCATTCCCCACTACAGCACAATGCATAGCAGCCATTCCACACTACAGCACAATGCATAGAAGCCATTCCACACTACAGCACAATGCATAGCAACCATTCCCCACTACAGCACAATGCATAGCAACCATTCCCCACTACAGCACAATGCATAGCAACCATTCCCCACTACAGCACAATGCATAGCAGCCATTCCCCACTACAGCACAATGCATAGCAGCCATTCCACACTACAGCACAATGCATAGCAACCATTCCCCACTACAGCACAATGCATAGCAACCATTCCCCACTACAGCACAATACATAGCAACCATTCCCCACTACAGCACAATGCATAGCAACCATTCCCCACTACAGCACAATGCATAGCAGCCATTCCCCACTACAGCACAATGCATAGCAGCCATTCTCCACTACAGCACAATGCATAGCAGCCATTCCCCACTACAGCACAATGCATAGCAGCCATTCCACACTACAGCACAATGCATAGCAACCATTCCCCACTACAGCACAATGCATAGCAACCATTCCCCACTACAGCACAATGCATAGCAGCCATTCCACACTACAGCACAATGCATAGCAGCCATTCCCCACTACAGCACAATGCATAGCAGCCATTCCCCACTACAGCACAATGCATAGCAGCCATTCCCCACTACAGCACAATGCATAGCAGCCATTCCACACTACAGCACAATGCATAGCAGCCATTCCCCACTACAGCACAATGCATAGCAACCATTCCCCACTACAGCACAATGCATAGCAGCCATTCCCCACTACAGCACAATGCATAGCAGCCATTCCACACTACAGCACAATGCATAGCAGCCATTCCCCACTACAGCACAATGCATAGCAGCCATTCCACACTACAGCACAATGCATAGCAGCCATTCCCCACTACAGCACAATGCATAGCAGCCATTCCACACTACAGCACAATGCATAGCAGCCATTCCCCACTACAGCACAATGCATAGCAGCCATTCCCCACTACAGCACAATGCATAGCAGCCATTCCACACTACAGCACAATGCATAGCAGCCATTCCCCACTACAGCACAATGCATAGCAGCCATTCCCCACTACAGCACAATGCATAGCAGCCATTCCCCACTACAGCACAATGCATAGCAGCCATTCCCCACTACAGCACAATGCATAGCAGCCATTCCCCACTACAGCACAATGCATAGCAACCATTCCCCACTACAGCACAATGCATAGCAGCCATTCCCCACTAGTCTACTGTTCTGTAGAGACACCTGTGTACTTCACACACTCTGTCACTTTCTCCATCGTTTTCTCCCTACTATATCTCTCTCTTTACTCTCAGACACTCTTCTCTCCCTTTCTCTCTCTTTTTCTCCCTCTGTCTCTCTCCATCTGTTGTTTTCTTCTCAACCTCTTCAGAGACTCATTAAAAGAGAGAGGTATCAGGGTGTGACTGTATCTTACCTGAACAGAAACACCAGGTAAAGCTCCACACTCATCACCACTTGACACTCATTCTTTTCTCTGGATGGGCTTCTGTAGAGAGAGAGAGAGAGAGAGAGAGAGAGAGAGAGAGGTGTTTACGTAGAGAAGGCTGATTCTCAGCTACTGACCTGATAGAGAGAGAAGTGTAATGTGGTCAGCACCATGGACAAACAGCCCCTGAACTCTGCAAGCCTGTTGCTCCATTCACCACTTCTTCTCTCTCTCTGCCTGGCTGAGTCCCCCACAGAGCTCCATTCAGGTCCTGGCTGGCTAACTGAGTCACTGGAGTCAAACAGCAGGCCAGGGATATCAGCACCAAGGTTATTTCACTTCACTGAAATGGCTATTTGTTAACTGAAACTATGTCCTCCAAAAAGTGTAATGCAATTGAAATAGCACATTTTACAGGAAACTGAGTAACTATGACAATGTTCTAGTTCTAATTCAAACGTGGCAGGGTCACGCTTTTTAACCTTCCACCCCGTTTCTTTTCTCGTCTCAGATTTGATATTCCGATATTATAGCCTCACAGCGGGCCTGTCGTTACAGCCAGTCTGTTGGGCCAATTACCCAGAGTAACAGGATACTGGAAGGAATAAACAGAATGTCACTTTAGCGTGTCTAAACGAGCGATTGGCAGAAACCGTCAGCTGTCTGTGTGGCTCAGGGGCTGTGAAATGTCTGATGAGTTTGAACAGTGGGGTTTCCTATAGTGTTCACTCTCATTCATTACCATGGATCCATGACACTCTCTCTGTGTCCTTGATGGGCTACACACAAATCAATGGGCTCTGAAAAACATTGTTTTATTATAAATGTGTAGTTTTATGGATTTGGCTGTATGATTTCTAATGAAATACATCTGTCTGCTGTCTTTAATCCATTATTAAACTATATTAAATTGCCCATAGCTCTCTTTCTCTCTCTCTCTCTCTCAGCAATGTTGTGTGTAATCTTGTAATTAGTGCAGTCTGCAGCACACTCACCCACTGGGGGACCACAGAGAGGAGATGGGTGAACCCATGGGAGGCAGGGGGAGACCTCTGTCTTCAACCCCTCTTCTACTCCTCTCTTATGTCCTTACTCCTCAAGCCCAGCTCCCTCTCTCTCGCTCTGCTCTTACCTTCTACTCCCTTGACCTCCCGCCTGTCTTCCTCTCCTCCCCTCCGGTGTGACTAAAGAGTGATAACAGTGGCCAGTAATTAGATCAGGCTGTTAATCAAATAGGATGTTAATTAATCCAGTGGTGGATTACTGTCCACTCTCTCCAGGCCTATAGACCCTCACAGTGAACCAGCATGCTAAGGCTAATCTCTCCCCAGGCCCATAGACTCTGACCGGGAACAGCATGCTAATGCTAAAAGGAAACGCTAATCTCACCCCAGGCCCATAGACTCTGACCGGGAACAGCATGCTAATGCTAAAGGCTAACGCTAATCTCTCCCCAGGCCCATAGACTCTGACTGTGAAACAGCGTGCTAATGCAAATGTGGCCAGCAGGTAGCCTAGAGGCTAGAGAGAGTACCAACCCTTGCATTTAAACCCCAATCTGCTCCAATGGTGCTGTACCATGGCTGACCCTGTGCCTCTCAACGTTTGAGTGTCTGTGGGGGTTGGGACAAAATTCCATTTAACACAAAAATGTAGAATGAAGTATCTATTCTATCCTCTGGTTAATCTCTTATTAACCACTGTATGGCGAGAGTGACTCCACTCTGAGTCCTTCAGCAAACAGGGATTAACGAAACACAGAGAAACTCTTCCTACGCTCTTCTAAAAAATATTGACACAATGGTGATCTACCCAGTATGCAGAAGATAACTTCTGTTTGGGATTATAGTAGTATTACTGTTTTATTTTATTTATTTTTATTTTACCGTTATTTTACCAGGTAAGTTGACTGAGAACACATTCTCATTTACAGCAACGACCTGGGGAATAGTTTCAGGGGAGAGGAGGGGGATGAATGAGCCAATTGTAAGCTGGGGATGATTAGACAGATTAGACTGTAGAGCAAGGTTCTCCAACTCCGGTCCTGGAGGCTACTGGGTGTGCAGGCTGTTTGGGATTATAGTAGTATTACTGTAGAGCAAGGTTCTCCAACTCCAGTCCTGGAGGCTACTGGGTGTGCAGGCTTGTTAGCCATATCTCTAACATATTCCAGCAAACATGTCCACATTGGCACAATGTGTCCCCAATGGGGGCTAAAATATTGGCCCCACTTAAGCTGCCTATATTTGGCCGATGTGCCTTTGCTCTTCGGCTCCACATTGGTCCCCAAGGCATTGGCCCAGTGTGGGCAGCCCATATCTGGTGAGGGCAGCCCTCACTTTGCCTGTAATAAGCCCATCTTTTCCCAACAAACATGCCCACATTGTCACGCTTTGGGCCTGATGCGGATTAAAATATTGGACCTATGTAGGTAGGCTGCCCACATTGGACCAATGAACCTTTGCTCATCAGCTTTACATTGGCCCCAAAGCAGGTGGCCCGTAGGGCAGCCCCACTTCACCTGAGATAAGCCCACCTTGTTGGTTTGCCTTCCAGGTATATCATTTCAGAAAAGCAATAAAGTTGTTACAGACTTGGCAGTGTACAATATCATTGGCAGTGTACAATATCATTCATTTGTTGATGTCACACAACGGAACACTTCAACTGGAACGACACTCTCAGTAACGATTTCACCAAAATACCTTGTGAACTTCGAACTGTAAGGTTCTATCTGAAAAAATATGATTACGAGATAATTGGCTTTAAAGATCCGAGCCCTCATTGTTTTGAATGGTGTCAGCAATTTTTATCTTGAATTATTTTTTAACTTAACAACATCCTGTGTTGGACTGGTGTGGGCTAGCCCGTGTTGGACTGGTGTGGGCTAGCCTGTGTTGGACTGGTGTGGGCTAGCCTGTGTTGGACTGGTGTGGGCTAGCCTGTGTTGGGCTGGTGTGGGCTAGCCTGTGTTGTGCTGGTGTGGGCTAGCCTGTGTTGGGCTGGTGTGGGCTAGCCTGTGTTGTGCTGGTGTGGGCTAGCCTGTGTTGGACTGGTGGGGGCTAGCCTGTGTTGGACTGGTGTGGGCTAGCCTGTGTTGGACTGGTGTGGGCTAGCCTGTGTTGGACTGGTGTGGGCTAGCCTGTGTTGGACTGGTGTGGGCTAGCCTGTGTTGGACTGGTGTGGGCTAGCCTGTGTTGGACTGGTGTGGGCTAGCCCGTGTTGGGCTGGTGGGGGCTAGCCCGTGTTGGACTGGTGTGGGCTAGCCTGTGTTGGACTAGTGTGGGCTAGCCTGTGTTGGACTGGTGTGGGCTAGCCTGTGTTGGACTGGTGTGGGCTGGACCCTGTTGGACTGGCATGGGCTAGCCCACGTAGTGCTGGTGTGGGCTAGCCCATGTTGGACTGGTGTGGGCTTGATGTGGGCTAGCCTGTGTTGGGCTGGTGTGGGCTTGATGTGGGCTAGCCTGTGTTGGGCTGGTGTGGGCTTGATGTGGGCTAGTCCGTGTTGGGCTGGTGTGGGCTTGATGTGGGCTAGCCTGTGTTGGGCTGGTGTGGGCTTGATGTGGGCTAGCCTGTGTTGGGCTGGTGTGGGCTTGATGTGGGCTAGTCCATGTTGGGCTGGTGTAGGCTTGATGTGGGCTAGCCTGTGTTGGGCTGGTGTGGGCTTGATGTGGGCTAGCCTGTGTTGGGCTGGTGTGGGCTTGATGTGGGCTAGTCCGTGTTGGGCTGGTGTGGGCTTGATGTGGGCTAGTCCGTGTTGGGCTGGTGTGGGCTTGATGTGGGCTAGTCCGTGTTGGGCTGGTGTGGGCTTGATGTGGGCTAGCCTATGTTGTGCTGGTGTGGGCTAGCCCGTGTTGGGCTGGTGTGGGCTTGATGTGGGCTAGCCCGTGTTGGGCTGGTGTGGGCTTGATGTGGGCTAGTCCGTGTTGGGCTGGTGTGGGCTTGATGTGGGCTAGCCCGTGCCCACCGAACACCCAGCTAGGGCCAATGGGGCCATGTTTGCTGGGATCTGACTGACCTGGTGGTGCTGTGTGTTGTGATTTCAGGCAGACCTGTGATGATTGTGGTGGAGTACATGGAGAATGGATCTCTGGACTCTTTCCTGAGGGTGAGAAGCGAAGAACAATTGTTTTCTTTATTTTTCTTTATTGTTTATTGATTTTTATATTATAAACAAACAAATAGACATCACAAATGAAAAGCTCTCTCTCTCTCTCTCTCTCTCTCGTGTCCCTCTCTTTATTAGACGCATGACGGCCAGTTTACTGGTATCCAGTTGGTGGGCATGCTGCGTGGCATTGCGTCGGGCATGAAGTACCTGTCTGACATGGGCTACGTCCACAGAGACCTGGCCGCCCGCAACATTCTGGTGAACAGCAACCTGGTGTGTAAGGTGTCTGACTTCGGCCTGTCCAGAGTCCTGGAGGACGACCCAGAGGCTGCTTACACCACCACGGTAAGTAGGATCTCTAACCTACACAAACCTACACAAACACAAACAAGTGAAACACAAGTCATATGTTGCTACTTTTATTTATTTCTCTGCAAAACTTCCATAAATCCTCTGTTGTTCTTTCTGTCCTCTTTCTGGAGTGTATAGTCTGTGTGCTTCAAAGGAAACACTTACACAGTGTTTCAGTGGAAAGTTAAAGCACTTCTCTGACTGCCTGGCCTCCTGGTGACCTCTATTCTCTGGTTAAAGAGTCACGCTGAGGGGAAGTGGTGCTTTCTGGGGTCTGGAAAAGAGAGAGGGGAGAGAAAGAGGGAGAGAACAGAAAAGGACATGTTGCTTTTGGGGGCATTCACGGGTCTGTAAACCATTTTCCACTCGGAAGGACTTTGGTTTGGTAGGGCTAAGGGGCAGGGGGTTGGGTTACAGACAGAATACACGCTAAGGATTTGTGCCGACTGGTGATTTTACTCTGCCCTCATTTTAAGAGAGGGGGGGAGAAAGAGAGGGAAAGGGAGAGAGAGGGAGTAAAAGGGAGAGAGGAGGGAGGTTAGTTCTGCTGTTAAAGCACCTCAGAGCTTTTACTTGTACCTTGACACAAAGTCTCAAACTGTGAAAATGTGTGTGTACCTGTTAAGAGACTTCAGAAAAGTGCAATCACACTGTGAGACTGTAGCATATGGTCTATAAATTGCACATATTTCCTCAAGCATGTATTGTTACAAAGCAGATGGAACCTCTGTGTGTGTGTGTGTGTGTGTGTGTGTGTGTGTGTGTGTGTGTGTGTGTGTGTGTGTGTGTGTGTGTGTGTGTGTGTGTGTGTGTGTGTGTGTGTGTGTGTGTGTGTGAGAACAGGGAGGTAAGATCCCTATCAGGTGGACAGCTCCAGAGGCCATCTCCTACAGGAAGTTCTCATCAGCCAGCGATGCCTGGAGCTACGGTATCGTCATGTGGGAAGTGATGTCATACGGGGAGCGGCCTTACTGGGAGATGTCCAATCAGGACGTGAGTTGTGAATGAGGTCTTCACTATAGAGAGCAATAGTAATGGCGTCTTTTTGTAGACACTAACTCTACCATGGTTCGTTTGGAAATTAATGGTTTTTTTGTAGGGTTTTTGAATAAATTACGAAAATAACGTCTGTGGTAAACATAGGCTTAGGAAATCTTCTAAGTGTTGTTGTATGCTGTAATCTTCATCAGCTAACGTCACTTTTTGTGAATTGTGAAGCATTTATGTAATCAAAACAAGCACATAAGCACTTAAAGGCTTTATAATTCCTAAAGTTCATGTTAACTGGCTGATATTATCTCATGGAACATAACATATAAGATCTCCAAAGCCTATGTTAACCTCAGACCTTATTTTCTGCCTTTATCCCAAAACCACACTATTTTCCTATTCATTTCCCCCATAGGAATAGCCGAACGAACCAAAGGTAACTAATTTCCGTGTTTTAGGACTACAACCTGGCGAGTTCTATGGCGTTAACCTGGGAGTCTTAATGGGGATTGTGAAAGTCCTTTCTTATGAATCTCCATACTGTATGAGTTGAGTTGAGTTTGAGTTGAGTTCATTTGAATTGTTACAGGAACAGTGCACATTAATCAACGTTTCAGTAAAAGTGCCGGTTTTAGCCAGCCGGCTAATTTTCTACCGCAGTCCCTGGGCAGGTTATTAAAACAATTACAATGAGCACATGCAGAGCAAAATAGAACAAGCAACACAGCATGCAGACAGAGAGACATAGAACAAGCAACACAGCATGCAGACAGAGAGACATAGAACAAGCAACACAGCATGCAGACAGAGAAACATAGAACAAGCAACATGTAGCATGCAGACAGAGAGACATAGAACAAGCAACACAGCATGCAGACAGAGAAACATAGAACAAGCAACATGTAGCATGCAGACAGAGAAACATAGAACAAGCAACACAGCATGCAGACAGAGAGACATAGAACAAGCAACACAGCATGCAGACAGAGAGACATAGAACAAGCAACACAGCATGCAGACAGAGAAACATAGAACAAGCAACATGTAGCATGCAGACAGAGAGACATAGAACAAGCAACACAGCATGCAGACAGAGAAACATAGAACAAGCAACATGTAGCATGCAGACAGAGAAACATAGAACAAGCAACATGTAGCATGCAGACAGAGAGACATAGAACAAGCAACACGTAGCATGCAGACAGAGAAACATAGAACAAGCAACATGTAGCATGCAGACAGAGAGACATAGAACAAGCAACACAGCATGCAGACATAGAAACATAGAACAAGCAACACAGCATGCAGACAGAGAAACATAGAACAAGCGACACGTAGCACGCAGACAGAGAAACATAGAACAAGCAACACGTAGCATGCAGACAGAGAAACACAGAACAAGCAACACGTAGCATGCAGACAGAGAAACATAGAACAAGCAACACGTAGCATGCAGAGAGAGAAACATAGAGAAAGCAACACGTAGCACGCAGACAGAGAGACATAGAACAAGCAACACGTAGCATGCAGACAGAGAAACATAGAACAAGCAACACGTAGCATGCAGACAGAGAAACATAGAGAAAGCAACACGTAGCATGCAGACAGAGAAACATAGAACAAGCAACACAGCATGCAGACAGAGAAACATAGAACAAGCGACACGTAGCATGCAGACAGAGAAACATAGAGAAAGCAACACGTAGCATGCAGACAGAGAGACATAGAACAAGCAACACAGCATGCAGACAGAGAAACATAGAACAAGCAACACGTAGCATGCAGACAGAGAAACATAGAGAAAGCAACACGTAGCATGCAGACAGAGAAACATAGAACAAGCAACACAGCATGCAGACAGAGAGACATAGAACAAGCAACACAGCATGCAGACAGAGAAACATAGAACAAGCAACACAGCATGCAGACAGAGAAACATAGAACAAGCAACATGTAGCATGCAGACAGAGAGACGTAGAACAAGCAACAAAACAAAATCCATAAAAGCAACAAAGTGTTTCCACAACTCACAAGATACAGATATGGAAAGCAGAAATACACAGCTAGGGATTATGTTCACTAGTCTGATTGGCCTTTAGCCATGTCTTTATGTTTTTGTGAAGGTGTGATAGGTGGTGCAGTTGTGTGTGTCTGATGGCAGTGTGTTCCAGACATGGGAAGCTCTCACAGAGAAAGCAGATTTACTGAAGGTGCTTTTCCTTAGGAACTATACAGTCACCTCTCATGGCAGACCTTGTTGATCTGCTGCCATGGTTTTGGGTTTTCTGTTTAACAAAAGTACTGAGTGGAGGGGGATCCAGGCCATTTAGGATCTTGAATACAAGACATGCGTCGGCGTATTGCACAAGATTTTTCCAACTCAGGATCTCATGCTTTCTGAGGATGTAACAGTGATGATGGCTATTGGGCTTCCTATCAAGCACTCTGAGAGCCTGTTTGTAGACAGACTGAATAGGATTTAATGTTGTACAGCAAGCTTGGGTCCAACCAGTCAAGCAGTATGTTCAGTTGGGGAGTATCATAAATTTGAAGTATAGTTTTGTTACCTCTGTAGTCAAACAATTTCATTTGAATGGGAAATTAGCTAGGTTGAATTTGGTTATTTGAGTTACCTTTTTCACCAGCTTTTTAAAAGAGAGTTTGGAATCAAGTAAGATGCCAAGGTACATGAAATCAGATACCACCTGGAGCTTCTCCCCTGACACATAGACATCTGGCTCAGTGGCATCAGTTGTCCTCTTTGTGAGGAACATGCAGACTGGGTTTTTTCACATTGAGATGCAAACATGAGCCACTTTGTCACCTGGACCATTACAGTAATGAGTTCTTGTGCAGCTTGTTGTTTGCTCTTTGCATGCACATATATCACTGTATCATCTGCATACATTTGAACTTCAGACCCAGTGCAGACAGAAGGTAGATCATTAATGTACAGGCTGAACAGGAGGGCCCCCATTATTGACCCTTGGGACACGCCCACATCATAGCTGAGAGTGGGCGACAGCTCATTAATCACTCTGATACACTGGGTTCTGCCTTCAAGGTATGATTGGACAGTTTTGTGATGAGAACCTCATGGTTAACAGTATCAAAAGCCTTCCTTAGGTCCAGAAACACAGCCCCAACAACGCCCCCTTTGTCCATCTTGGACTTCACATTTTCCAGAAGAAAGCAGTTGGCCGTTTCTGTGGAGTGTTTTGCTCTGAAGCTTTGAGATTGCAGTGTAGACGGTGAGACAGAAAGACAGACATACTGAGGGAGATGTGAAGGGAGAGAGAGAGAGAGCCACTGGCCAACGGAGGGGTTTAAAAGTTGTGGATTCAGACCCTGTCTGAGTGACCTCACGGTCTCAGGTCAATTGGCGGATAGATGGAGGGGATTCGTCCCGTCTCCCTGTGGAGTGTGAAAGCTCCTTGGTAATCCCCATCAGCACCTCACATGGCATACACACACAGCCCCTAGCTTCATGGGGATTTGTGATGCTGGGGAATTGCTTAGAAGTGCTTTCCAAGACAAACGCCACCGCCAATCCTTGACTTCTGCTGCCTCTGCCTCCTCACCCCTTCCTCACTCCCTCCTCACCCCTCAGCCCCATCCTGCCTCACCCGTCAGGGCTCAGAGAAGACATCAAGGCTACAGGCTAGCTGAAGGGGCTGTTATATTCCCACAGTCCCTCTAACACACCCTAGAGACATGCTTACTGTAGCTCAGATAATACTGGCGTTGTAGAGACATAATGGCTGGATGACATGAAGCGAAAAGTGTGTGTACTGACTCTCTCCCTTCATCCACCCCTAGGTGATCCTGTCCATAGAGGAGGGCTACCGTCTCCCTGCTCCTATGGGCTGCCCTGTGGTTCTACACCAGCTGATGCTACACTGCTGGCAGAAGGAGAGGAGCCAGAGGCCCAAGTTCACTGACGTGGTCTCCTTCCTGGATAAGCTGATCAGGAACCCCAGCAGCCTGCTGGCCCTGGTGGAAGATATACAGGGGTACAATTCCATTCATTTCATTTAACAGACGCTCTTATCCAGAGCTACTGATGGCACTAATTTCACTTGCTAGTGAAAGTTTTTAGTTCTTATTATATTCTATTTTGTTTGATCCATCTTTCAGTCTAGCAGAGTCCCCAGGAGAGGTGGTGGACTACCCCATGTTCATCTCCATCGGGGATTGGCTGGATTCCATCAAGATGAGCCAATACAAGAGCAGCTTTGTGGCAGCAGGATTCAGCACACTGGACTCTGTGGCCCAGATGAGCATTGAGTGAGTGGAGGACTGTTCACTATCTCAAACATTACCCTAAAGTTATTCTAACTTCAACTAAACATTACCCTAAAGTTACTCTAACTTCAACTAAACATTACCCTAACGTTACTCTAACTTCAACTAAACATTACCCTAAAGTTACTCTAACTTCAACTAAACATTACCCTAACATTACTCTAACTTCAACTAAACATTACCCTAAAGTTACTCTAACTTCAACTAAACATTACCCTAACGTTACTCTAACTTCAACTAAACATTACCCTAAAGTTACTCTAACTTCAACTAAACATGACCCTAACGTTACTCTAACTTCAACTAAACATTACTCTGATGTTACTCTAACTTCAACTAAACATTACTCTGATGTTACTCTAACTTCAACTAAACATTACTCTGATGTTACTCTAACTTCAACTAAACATTACTCTTATGTTACTCTAACTTCAACTAAACATTACCCTAAAGTTACTCTAACTTCAACTAAACATTACCCTAACGTTACTCTAACTTCAACTAAACATGACCCTAACGTTACTCTAACTTCAACTAAACATTACCCTAACGTTACTCTAACTTCAACTAAACATTACCCTAACGTTACTCTAACTTCAACTAAACATGACCCTAACGTTACTCTAACTTCAACTAAACATTACTCTGATGTTACTCTAACTTCAACTAAACATTACTCTGATGTTACTCTTACTTCAACTAAACATTACCCTAACGTTACTCTAACTTCAACTAAACATTACCCTAACGTTACTCTAACTTCAACTAAACATGACCCTAACGTTACTCTAACTTCAACTAAACATTACTCTGATGTTACTCTAACTTCAACTAAACATTACTCTGATGTTACTCTTACTTCAACTAAACATTACTCTGATGTTACTCTAACTTCAACTAAACATTACTCTTATGTTACTCTAACTTCAACTAAACATTACTCTGATGTTACTCTAACTTCAACTAAACATTACCCTAACGTACTCTAACTTCAACTAAACATTACTCTGATGTTACTCTAACTTCAACTAAACATTACCCTAACGTACTCTAACTTCAACTAAACATTACTCTGATGTTACTCTAACTTCAACTAAACATTACTCTGATGTTACTCTAACTTCAACTAAACATTACTCTGATGTTACTCTAACTTCAACTAAACATTACCCTAACGTACTCTAACTTCAACTAAACATTACTCTGATGTTACTCTAACTTCAACTAAACATTACCCTAACGTTACTCTAACTTCAACTAAACATTACTCTGATGTTACTCTAACTTCAACTAAACATTACTCTGATGTTACTCTAACTTCAACTAAACATTACTCTGATGTTACTCTAACTTCAACTAAACATTACTCTGATGTTACTCTAACTTCAACTAAACATTACCCTAACGTACTCTAACTTCAACTAAACATTACTCTGATGTTACTCTAACTTCAACTAAACATTACTCTGATGTTACTCTAACTTCAACTAAACATTACTCTGATGTTACTCTAACTTCAACTAAACATTACTCTGACACTGCCTCCCAATCTTATCCTTCCTTACCTTAAGTTAACCCAACAATTTCCCTTAACCGATTTTGTGTGTGTGTGTGTGTGTGTGTGTGTGTGTGTGTGTGTGTGTGTGTGTGTGTGTGTGTGTGTGTGTGTGTGTGTGTGTGTGTGTGTGTGTGTGTGTGTGTGTGTGTGTGTGCGCTCATGTGTGTCTGCCGTGTGTGTGTCTTCTCTCTCCCCCTAGAGACGTGCGGAGGATCGGGGTGGTGTTGATTGGCCACCAGAGGAGGATCGTCAGCAGCATACAGACCCTCCGACTGCAGCTACTACACCAACAGGAGAAGGGCTTCCATGTATGAGACCTTAGAACGAACGGACAGACAGACGGACAGACAGCCACAGCCTGTGCCTCAGTCTTCACCCCTCAGACAGACAGACAGACCGTCTCAGCCTGGAGGCCTCTCTCAGACAGACTACCACACATTTGGACCTCGATGCAGAACCTCAATAAAGCCAGACTGTTTTGTACACCTGAACCTGCTTCAGCCAGAGACAGAACAGCAGAGACAGGACTCTGAGAGACACGCTGTCCCTGGCTCCCCCTGGGGAATGTATGCCTTGTTGCAGCATCAGTACTTATTATACAGTAGAGCTGTAGATTTCAGAATGTACATTTTCTCTCCATGTTTTTGTGACCATGATATAGCTGCTAACAGATGAGCAATCAAAAGGATTGTCCTTAAATAATATGATGTGAATTATTTTGGAGTTTGATAAGCGTCATCATAAGGTATTCTCGTTGCATTATGTAACCTCTCCAGAGTATCTGGGTATGCTAATACTTGAAGAAAACGAAGAGACAGTTTTTGAAGTGCAGAGGATTTCTGAATGTTTTAAGTGTATAGACAATTTATCGATTATAATCCTAAACTAATATTTATATATGTGCAGTCCTGTATGTGAGCGCCCTAGTAAATCTGGATGTTATCTCTTTATTTACCATTTTATCGAAATCAGCAATATATGCAGTCGTCTCAGTAACTAAGATAAGAGAAATAAATAAATGATACTCTCTTATGGACCTACAGACATTGAGAACAGATTGTCAGCAAACCTCAACAGACTGTAACATGCTAACATGCCAACTACACAGGGCAGTCGTGCAATGCTAAAGACTTATGGAAGTTGTTGGATTTTTTTTCTTACAGTATATAGTATGAGGGGAACTCAAGGCTGTTGGGCATACAGTAGTTGGTTTCATTATATGTTTTTGTGGTCAAGACTCACGTGTATTCCAAGATAGAGAGAGACAGAGGGATGTTCTGCAGGTTGACAGACACATAGAGACAGCAGCACCAGAGTAATATCTCTTAGTCTCTAGAAGGCCCTCAACAGCATTATTAAAATGTAATTATAATAACCCATGAGCCTCTCCAGATCCACACTAACGCAGGTGGTTCGGTGAACCACGAAAACATATGCCTGAAACTTGAAGACTTGCATTAGCTAATGCTAAGGCTTTAACTCGGCAGGCTAACATAGTCTTGTGGAGCACAGATGACCCAGGTTCAAACCCAGTTGGTCACACACACACACCTACAATACAGTATGCAGTATGTTCTGGAGCAGAAGTGTACCTGAGGAGCCTGTACGGCAGTAGAGGCTGGTGGGAGGAGCTATAGGAGGACGGGCTCACTGGAATGGAATCAATGGAACCCTATCAAACATACTTGGAACCACATTTCACTCTATTCCAGAATTCCATTCCAAACATTACAATGAGCCAGTGTAACCGATGTGAAATGGCTAGTTAGTTAGCGGTGGTGCGCGCTAATAGTGTTTTAATCGGGTGACGTCACTTGCTCTGAGACCTGAAGTAGTTGTTCCCCTTGCTCTGCAAAAGCTGCGGCTTTTGTGGCGCGATGGGTAACGATGCTTCGTGGGGTGTCAGTTGTTGATGTGTGCAGAGGGTCCCTGGTTCAAGCCCAGGTTTGGGTGAGGAGAGGGACGGAAGCCAAACTGTTACACCAGTCCCCCTATAACTCCTCCAACCAGCCTTCACTGCTGTACAGAGTAGGAGGAATTTGCCCCCAGACACTGATCTAACGGCAGTTTAATATTTTACCCCCTAATGGTTGAGGTAAGAATTGAGGTACGCTAAGCTGATCCTAGATCTGTGGTTCGGAACAACTTCTAAATGGAGCTCACCTGTCCAGCAGGTGTTCACAGACAGAGCGTTCAGGTGTCCCTCAGAGGGGAGGACACACACACACTTCCCTCCTCCTGCAAGGAGAGATTAGATCAGGCTGTTTAGCATGTCTTACTGCTGAGCAACGGGAGAATGCTCTTTTGTACAAAGTACAAGTATACTTATAATTCTTGTATTTTATTTTTCTATCATTTCCAGAGAGACGTGGTAGATCTTGCACACTGTAAGAGGCAGTTTAAAGTGGATATTTATTTGCAAATAAAGGTGAACAGTTCTGGTGGTTAGAAGTAGTCTTTTTATTACTGACTGTTTCATTGTATGTAAAGTGTGTTCTGATGCATTGTTTAATGGAACTGTTCTATTAGATGATGCCTCCCCCAGTACTGTTCCATCACACTATGACTCCCCATGAAAGTCTTGTGTCCGCCAGTGGCATAAGGTACTTTTTTTGCCCTCAAAGTAGCCTGTGAGGCAGCCCTTGTTTAAGCAACTACGCCCATTCTTCCACATCAGCCAATCAAATTCAAATACAGTAGCAAACGTGCAAGCCCGCTCCAGCAAGAATAACCATTTTCCACAGTGACATTCACAGCTAGCACATAAAAAAGGTAAGCACATGGCATCCAAAAACACTGAAAAAAAACATATAATACTGACTAACCTATAAAACACTGAAATGGCTAGACTATTTCCAAATTATACAGGCTGACATATAGTGTAGATTTGCTAAACTGCTTTGCTGGTTAGTTACCTTTTTAAAGGAGCTAACTTAAATTGCTAGCTTGTTGCTGGCTATTTAGCTAATCTTTTAATCTAAATACCTAATGCAGCAAGTACAGCTACTACTTTTACTAACTGCTTAGCTAGCTATTTTCTCTAGAGCAATGAGCTAATATAGCAAGCTGCATATTCATCTAACTAACACAATCACAGGCTGGTAAGGATGAATAGGTTCCTCTCAGGCTGGTGTATAATAAAGGCTCCTCCCAGGCTGGTAAGGAAAAATAGGCTCCTCCCAGGCTGGTATATAATAAAGGCTCCTCCCAGGCTGGTATATAATAAAGGCTCCTCCCAGGCTGGTATATAATAAAGGCTACTCCCAGGCTGGTATATAATAAAGGCTACTCCCAGGCTGGTAAGGAAAAATAGGTTCCTCCCAGGCTGGTGTATAATAAAGGCTCCTCCCAGGCTGGTGTATAATAAAGGCTCCTCCTAGGCTGGTGTATAATAAAGGCTCCTCCCAGGCTGGTATATAATAAAGGCTCCTCCCAGGCTGATGTATAATAAAGGCTCCTCCCAGGCTGGTGTATAATAAAGGCTCCTCCCAGGCTGGTAAGGATAAATAGGTTCCTCCCAGGCTGGTGTATAATAAAGGCTCCTCCCAGGCTGGTAAGGATAAATAGGTTCCTCTCAGGCTGGTGTATAATAAAGGCTCCTCCCAGGCTGGTAAGGAAAAATAGGTTCCTCTCAGGCTGGTGTATAATAAAGGCTCCTCCCAGGCTGGTGTATAATAAAGGCTCCTCCCAGGCTGGTGTATAATAAAGGCTCCTCCCAGGCTGGTAAGGAAAAATATGTTCCTCCTAGGCTGGTGTATAATAAAGGCTCCTCCCAGGCTGGTATATAATAAAGGCTCCTCCCAGGCTGGTAAGGAAAAATAGGTTCCTCTCAGGCTGGTGTATAATAAAGGCTCCTCCCAGGCTGGTAAGGATGAATAGGTTCCTCTCAGGCTGGTGTATAATAAAGGCTCCTCCCAGGCTGGTAAGGAAAAATAGGTTCCTCCCAGGCTGGTGTATAATAAAGGCTCCTCCTAGGCTGGTGTATAATAAAGGCTCCTCCCAGACTGGTAAGGATAAATAGGTTCCTCCTATGCTGGAAAGGATTAGGGTTGCAAAATTCTGGGAACTTTCAATAAATTCCCTGGTTTTCCAGAAATCCTGGTTGAAGAATTCCGGATTTCCTGCTTATTCCCTCATTCCGGGATCCTCCAACCGAGATTTGAAGAAAACTAGGGACTTTTTTGAACGTTCCAGTCATTTTGCAGTCCTAGTAAGGATAAATAGGTGCCTTGCAGGCTGATAAGGATAACTAGTTGCCTCCCAGGCTGGTATATAATAAAGGCTCCCCCTAGGCTGGTAAGGATAAATAGGTGCCTCAAAGGCTAGTGTCTAATTAGTAGCCTTTATCAAATCAAAAACATGGAAAGTTTGTTATAATTTTTGTAGAACAGTCATTGCTTTATAAAGCATCGATTTATAAAGATTTCTCCACAATCAAATCAACCTTGTGGATTTCCAAGTGGGTAAAAAAAAATAATCCTCAATCTTAAAGTACAATTACCAACCAGAGAGCATTTGCTATTATTTACCAGCCTTATAAAATAATTACCACCGGTGTCCACAAGTGTTTGAAGGATTTATTTCAGGTGAACTTGTTAATACTGGCCAGCCGATGCCGCTGTTGGACCGTGCAGTATTAGTGCTGAGGTGAAGGATTTGTTTACTACTGTTGTTACTGTTGTTTACTACCTACCTGTGAGTAATTGATCAACTATGGATGAAGCAAAGGGGAAAAGTCCTGTTCTGCTATTGTCATTAAGTTTGTTAATTTATTCATATTAAATCAACTCGTTTTTTTATGTATAGGCTAATACTATATTGTTTGAACAACATTTAAATTAAAATTCCAAAAGCACCAAGTATATGGCTATTACAGTGCACTGTAAAGAATAACGCATGACTGTAATTTGGCTCCTGTAGGTATGTAATGAGCATGAAATTAACATTATCTCATGTCCATCTCAGAATCACCTCGTATTGCGAGGCAGGTCACGAGGAGGTTCAAGAGCATTAATTCACTCTAATAGGCTTATTCCAAGCCAGGACAGCCAACCTGCTGCTGTTACCTTGTCCTTATATCCACGGCAACATTCTATTTTAATATGATACACTAAATTGCGGCGAAAAATGGTAGAAACTTTCGACGATTTCTCGAGGGAGTAGGTAGCCTGTACCAAATACATTTAACCTTAGGATCAAATGTTTTAAGTGGGACACATGGGCCTGTTAGACAAACTGTCGGGATGGCTGGGGCTGAAGAAGAAAGAAGTGAACGTGTTGTGTTTGGGACTGGACAACAGCGGGAAAACTACCATCATCAATCAACTGAAACCCAGTAATGTAAGTCCACTGACATGGCCCAACTATAATATAGGCCTACTGTAGGTCATTGACTGATGTATCTGATTGCGCTCTAAATTGTAACTTGTTGATGTGATGTCCTACGGGTAGGTATAATTTGTGGAACGTTCCAACAGGAATCTGTTCCAAAAACTTCGTAAATAACAAGGTTGCCAACAAACAACGCATACAAAGCGGCAGAATGAAATACCAGGTAGGGAGTGGGCAATTTTGTTGAGTTTTTCACTCTCCACGTTAATCCCGAAAAATGTCTGTCCTCACTCTGGTAGCCTATGAACAAACATTAAGAATACGCTACGTGGTGAGTTGATGCCTATTCGGCAGCTAGTTAGCTAGGTTAATTGATCATGCTACTTTTTATGCATTGTTTTTTGGCATCCTTGTTATTTACGAAGTTTTTGGAACAGATTCCTGTTGGAAAGTTCCACAAATTATACCTACCCATGTCCTACTGTAGCCGCGCGCGGGCCTGTCAGTGGAAAGAGACGGAGTTTTATATCTTGAGAGTTGTGAGACATAGAGATGTTGCTTATAAGAGCTGTGTGTCATCGCATCGATTGCACTGCAATCATCCACCGATTGCTTGTTTTCAGCAAAGCTTATTTGGCCCACTCTCAGACGACTGGAAACATGTTAGTCAGGTAAAGGTCAGTATAGCCTATTTCACCCTATTTTACCATATATTTTGACAAAGTTAAGTTAGTTTTTTTTGTCTGTGTTTGTTATTGTGTTTGTTATTGTGTGTGTATGGGTGCGTGTGCGTGCGTGCTTGTCTGTGTCTCTGTCTGTGTGTGTGTTTTACAGACCCAGACACAAGACATTGTCCCAACTATTGGCTTCAACATAGAAAAATTTAAGAGTTCAAGGTAGTAATTTACTTCTTACGTAAACTTTGTTTAATTTAGTGAACCAGATGAAAGTAATAAGAATTCTATTATTTGATACTTATTCTATTGTGTATGCTGATGCGTAACATGTATGTTGTGTCTCTACAAAGTTTGTCCTTCACAGTGTTTGACATGTCTGGTCAGAGCAGATACAGAAACCTATGGGAACATTACTACAAGTAAGACTTTACACCGGTAATGTTTATCTACAACTGCATTATGCGATAGGACATCTTAGAGTAATCAAGTATTGCCTGTAGAGCAGTTTTAATGGTTACACAACTCTACCCCCGTCTCCAAGTAGTAATTATTAGTGATGTAGAGATCAGATTCAGTGTTGTTTATTCCTGTTTCTTGTTGATTACATCATTTTCTGTTGTGGTGTCCACAGAGAGAGTCACGCCATCATATTTGTCATCGATAGCGGAGATAAATTACGAATGGTCGTTGCCAAAGAGGAGCTGGATACTCTTCTCAATCACCAAGGTCAGAGAATGAGAGCGAGACAGACAGACAGACAGACAGACAGACAGACAGACAGAGAGCCAACTGTTTTTTCACCTGTTCTCCTGTATTCCTGCTCCCTCCAGACATCCGCAGTAGGAGGTTGCCAGTGCTGTTCTTTGCTAATAAGAGTGACCTGAGAGAAGCCATGTCTTTAGTCAAAGTCTCTCAGCTGCTCTGTCTGGAAAACATCAAGGACAAACCCTGGCATATATGGTAAGACACAACTCTATCCTAGTCACACACACACACACACACACACACACACACACACACACACACAAAAGAAGGTACAGACACATACAGTGATATTGGGACAGGTTACTAGCTTCTGTCCATCTGTTTTAGTGCCAGTAATGCTGTAAAAGGAGAGGGTCTACTGGAGGGGGTGGACTGGCTACAAGGTACAGTACTGTGTGTGTGTGTGTGTGTGTGTGTGTGTGAATTACTTTTTTCTAATGTAATTTTGACACCAATAGTGAATTATTCTGTTTTGTTCCACATTACCCATAGAGCAAATTGCACAGTAAGTATCATGTGAACTCACATTAGTTTATGTCACTCTGGTGGACTTGAAGTACAGATGGATGTTGTTGATGAGTTAGGAACAGGGGAGCCTGTATTTAGTCTTAGAACCACATAACTACAGTGTTTAACAGGTATAATGTTGACGTATGGGTAATGATGATTAAACTCCCCTATTCTTAACTCTCTAGTACTGTTCTAGGTGTTTTGTGGACCTTCAGGTCTTATTGTTCAGGCTGTTCGTTGTAACTTTAATCTCATGAAATGTCCATATCTTTATAAACAGATCATATCAAAACAATGAAGACTTGATTAAATAAAATGGATGAAATGTTTATGCTGAAGGATCGTGATGGCGAGAAGAGAGAGGCCTCAGTGACTACAACATGGCTCCTCCAACCGGGCGTGTCATTGGTTATCTGATGTCACTATTTATACAGTGCAAGGGAATCACTTGTTTCCTCTTTCTATTTGTTACTCTGTCATGATGCCTACTGTATGATATTGATGTAAAGTGTTGATGTGAAGTGTTGCTGAACAGCTTGTTGCAGTGTAGAGACCACCCTCCGAGATTGTTTCAGAGTGTTATTCAGTGTAACAGCACGTGTTGTGTAACTGTGCTGTCTGAATGTGGAAAGATATGATTCATGTATTCTGTTGTAACATTTTTACCCTCTACATTTCTGAGCTGCACTTAATACTTGTTTTTTTATGCCATTTAATGCGCTGTGACTGTTTTTCAGACATAAACTCAGCAAAAAAAGAAACGTCCTCTCACTCAACTGCGTTTATTTTCAGCAAACTTAACATGTGTAAATATTTGTATGAACATAACAAGATTCAACAACTGAGACATAAACTGAACAACTTCCACAGACATGTGACTAACAGAAATGGAATAATGTGTCCCTGAACAAAGGGGGGGTCAAAATCAAAAGTAACAGTCAGTATCTGGTGTGGCCACCAGACGCATTAAGTACTGCAATGCATCTCCTCCTCATGGACTGCACCAGATTTGCCAGTTCTTGCTGTGAGATGTTACCCCACTCTTCCACCAAGGCACCTGCATGTTCCCAGACATTTCTGGGGGGAATGGCCCTAGCCCTCACCCTCCAATCCAACAGATCCCAGACGCGCTCAATGGGATTGAGATCCGGGCTCTTCGCTGGCCATGGCAGAACACTGACATTCCTTTCTTGCAGACAATCAGCATTGTCATGCTGGAGGGTCATGTCAGGATGAGCCTGCAGGAAGGGTACCACATGAGGGAGGGGGATATCTTCCCTATAACGCACAGCATTGAGATTGCCTGCAATGACAACAAGCTCAGTCCGATCATGCTGTGACACACCGCCCCAGACCATGACGGACCCTCCACCTCCAAATCGATCCCGCTCCAGAGTACAGGCCTCGGTGTAACGCTCATTCCTTCGACGATAAACGCGAATCCGTCCATCACCCCTGGTGAGACAAAACCACGACTCGTCAGTGAAGAGCACTTTTTGCCAGTCCTGTCTGGTCCAGCGACGGTGGGTTTGTGCCCATAGGCGATGTTGTTGCCGGTGATGTCTAGTGAGGATCTGCCTTACAACAGGCCCACAAGCCCTCAGTCCAGCCTCTCTCAGCCTATTGCAGACAGTCTGAGCACTGATGGAGGGATTGTGCATTCCTGGTGTAACTCGGGCAGTTGTTGCCATCCTGTACTTGTCCCGCAAGTGTGATGTTCGGATGTACCGATCCTGTGCAGGTGTTGTTATACGTGGTCTGTCACTGCGAGGGCGATCTGCTGTCCGTCCTGTCTCCCTGTAGCGCTGTCTTAGGCATCTCATAGTACGGACATTGCAATTTATTGCCCTGGCCACATCTGCAGTCCTCTTGCAGCATGCCTAAGACACGTTCACACAGATGAGCAGGGACCCTGGGCATCTTTTTTTTTGTGTTTTTCAGAGTCAGTAGAAAGGCCTCTTTAGTGTCCTAAGTTTTCATAACTGTGACATTAATTGCCTACCGTCTGTAAGCTGTTAGTGTCTTAATGACCACATCCACAGGTGCATGTTCATTAATTGTTCATGGGTCATTGAAAAATCATGGGAAACAGTGTTTAAACCCTTTACAATGAAGATCTGTGAAGTTATTTGGATTTTTACGAATTATCTTTGAAAGACAGGGTCCTGAAAAAGGGATGTTTCCTTTTTTGCTGAGTTTATTACACCAGTCAGTGCTAAATATATTCCTATATATTGGGATGTTTTAATGAAAACAATTAAAAGGCTTGATATTTTCTTGATTTGTAGTCTCTTCCTTTTCATCAAAGGGGGTGACAATTTATCTTTCTATTTGCTGGATCTTTATGTTTATTGATCTCACATAGTGAGAGGAGATAATAGTGACTCAACACTGCAGACCCCAAAGGCCATTTTAATAATTTATGCAAAAACAGATGAGTTTCAGCTTCCATCAACACAGAAGCATCAAGTACAATCAATGCATCATAACCGTTACACTGTACAAGTTGAACATCTTTATGAAATGCTAATAAATAGTTGTAAACTTATGTTAATAAATCTATAAATATAATTAAATACTCCTTTACTGGATACCAATATTTTAAAGCAGTTAATTTACGAAAGTATAAATAAGCTGTATAACAAAAGTATAAAAGTGTAATGATGTGAATACTGTTGACAAAGGGAGAAGAAACCCTTAATTTTCCCTATCTTGGGCTACCTTCACTCCTTTTATATCCCTCTTTCTGCTCAAACACAAACCTTCAGATCATCATTTCCCTGAGTGTCTCTACTCTCTCCTGTTCTTCTATCTCTTATCCCCTCACTTTCCTTTCTCTTTCCTCAATCCTTCTTGAGGAACATGTAGACTATCTCAGTGTGGAAGTGAGCGCTGGCGTTCAGGAGGCTCTGGAAGGTCTCCATGTCCTCATGACGGTTACCTGAAAGAGAGGGAGATTACTGACAGTACACACAAAGGCCATATGGCTATCTGGGACCAAACATAGTGAACCACCTGCCCTGCCATGTCCTCACCTGCCATGACAACCTCGTACATCTCCATGGTAACCTCTGAGAACATGTTCTCAACGCTCTGGATGAAAGACCACCTGTCTGACGGCGACAAGAACACCTGGCACACCTGCTGCACCATCCTCACCGACCAGTTCATACAGTAGCCGTCCTTCTCACACACCTACAATACACACATATGAAACATACCTATAACACACACAAGCATTTCGCTACAACCGCAATAACATCTGCTAAATATGTGTATATTTGATTTGATTTGAATAGCCATCCATCTCACACACACAGATGTGTACTGACCAGTATGAGGTAGACGAGGAGTCGTGAGATCTCAAAGAGGCGTCCGTTGAGAGCCTTGCTAGCCAGAATACTGTAACACAGACTGTTCCCACACAGGATCAACAGCCTGGCCACACTCTCTACATGCCACGCCTGGGGGAGCACTGGGGAGACCAGAGAGATGTGATGAGCACAACGAAGACGCTGTGTGCACCTGAATAAAGGTGTGTGTATGTGTGTGTGTTAAGATATGGTAGCCCTTTCGTGCAGTCAACGACGAAAAGTTCCCTCTTTCGCCTCACGGGTGGAATATTTTTAATAATTTCATAATGAATAAAGATGATTTATTTCATAATTAATAAAGATTAAACGATGAAAATCCAGTGTTTCTATGTCAAACAGTTTTGTTATATTTCAGTCTACTGTGATGTATATAAAGTGTAATATTTGGATGCAAACTCAGCTCTATATCTGACATGGTACAGGTGTCTTCTTTTTTGTAAGGCCATAACCATGTGCGTGAGGTAAATACTTTGTTTCAAAGGCTACCAAGAATCACTCTGTGTGACCGTGATTTAGCCCACTACAGTAAAAGGTTAAAGTGTGTGTACCTGTGAGTTCCTCCAGTATGGCCAGTATGGTGTCAGTGGTCCAGTCTCTAGCCTCCAGGTCACTGTGGAGCAGGATCACAGCCTTGGCCAAGTCCCACAGAGAACACTGGGCTACTCCTGCACCCAGCTGCTCCTGCCAGCCCAGAGAACCTGGAACAAATACAGACTGTTAATACACACACACACACACACACACACACACACACACACACACACACACACACACACACACACACACACACACACACACACACACACACACTCTACCATGGGCCAGGGTTGGAGGATGTACACACACGCACAAACTCACTGAATACTAACCGTCAGGCAGCCGTGGTCCGTAGAGTATGAACAGTAGCCTGGCCTGTGAGACCATGGGCCAGGACTGGAGGATCCTGGTGAGCCAGAACAGAGTGTCTCTACGGCTGCTCCACGGCTCCAACAGAACCTGACGACAGAAGCCACGGATCTGCAGCTCCAACCGCTGACATGCTCCTAGACACAGATGGGAAACATTACACTCTCTCTCTTTCCTCCTCACACCCTCTCTCTCTGAATTAGGGACAGACACCCACCTGGCTTTCCAGTGACGACCAACTCGATCTTCCGGGGAAGGTTTGTGAAGTCGCACAGGAAGTTGAAGACCCGGTGACACTCCAGCT
Source organism: Salmo trutta (assembly GCF_901001165.1). Classification (NCBI taxonomy): domain Eukaryota; kingdom Metazoa; phylum Chordata; class Actinopteri; order Salmoniformes; family Salmonidae; genus Salmo; species Salmo trutta. Next base: position 29,597,331 of record NC_042980.1, on the reverse strand, counting down.
CATCCCAGCCCGCAATTAACGTCTGTAAGTCAAACAGCAATGATCTGTTACATATCCTTATTTAACCTTGTTTTGTCTTGTGTGTTTCATAGGTATTTTTCTTTTGAAACTACTTTAGGGTCTCACCTGCAAGAAAACTCCGTAGCTGGAGAAGAAAGGGCAGCCTGTTGAGGCAGTGCACTGCTCCATCATGAAGCACGGGACCTGAGAGGCAGGGAGAGACAGGCGGTCTATGTAAGTCTATGGACATCTACAACCGGTCTCTCCAACCCTGTTCCTGGAGAGCTGCCGTCCTGTAGGTTTTTGCTCCAACCATAATCTAGCAAACCTGATTCTAATAACTAGCTGGTTGATTAGCTGAATCAGGTTAGTTACACCTGTGGTTGGATTGAAAACCTACTACAGGAGGATAGCTCTCCAGGAACAGGGTTGCAACACTAATCTACAGTATGTAGGCCTTACAACACTGAACAAAAATCTAAACGCAACATGTAAAGTGTTGGTGCCATGTTTCATGAGCTGAAATAAAAAATCCCTGAAATTTTTCAAAGGCCTTGTGCTGGGGACCACAAAAGGCTACCTTAAAATGTGAGGAGTATTTCTGTCTTTAATAAAGCCATTATGTGGGGAAAAATTCATTCTAATTGGCAGGGCCTGGCTTCCCAGTGGTCCCAGTGGGTGGGCCTGGCTGCCAAGTGGGTGGGCCTATGCCGTCCAAGGCCCACCCATGGCGGCAACACTGCCCAGTCATGTGAAATCCATAGATTAGGGCCTAATCCTGGACTTTCTTACGGGCCGCCCCCAGGTGGAAGGGTAGGTAACAACCCATCAGCCACGCTGATCCTCGACACTGGGGCCCCTCAGGGGTGCGTGCTCAGTCCCCCCCTGTACTCCATGTTCACTCATGACTGCATGGCCAGGCACAACTCCAACACCATCATTAAGTTTGCAGATGACACAACAGTGGTAGGCCTGATCACCGACAACAATGAGACAGCATATAGGGAGGAGGTCAGAGAACTGACCGTGTGGTGCAAGGACAACAACCTCTCCCTCAACGTGATCAAGACAAAAGAGATGATTGTGGACTACAGGAAAAGGAGGTCCGAGCACTCCCCCCTTCTCATCGATGGGGCTGTAGTGGAGCCGGTTAAGAGCTTCAAGTTCCTTGGCGTCCACATCACCAACAAACTAACATGGTCCAAGCACACCAAGACAGTCGTGAAGAGGGCACGACATAACCTTTTCCCCCTCAGGAGACTGAAAAGATTTGGCATGGGTCCTCAGATCCTCAAAAGGTTTTACAGCTGCACCAGAAAGCATCCTGACGGGTTGCATCACTGCCTGGTATGGTAACTGCTCGGCCTCCGACCACAAGGCACTACAGAGGGTAGTGCGTACGGCCCAGTACATCCCTTGGGCCAAGCTTCCTGCCATCCAGGACCTATATACCAGGCGGTGTCAGAGGAAGGCCCTAAGACTCCAGCCACCCTAGTCATATACTGTTCTCTCTGCTACCACATGGCAAGCGGTACCGGAGTGCCAAGTCTAGGTCCAAGAGGCTTCTAAACAGCTTCTACCCCCAAGCCATAAGACTCCTGAACAGCTAATCAAATAGCTACCCAGACTATTTGCATTGCCCCCTCCCCTTCTGCGCCGCTGCTACTCTCTGTTATTATCTATGCATAGTCACTTTAATAACTCTACCTACATGTACATACTATCTCAATTACCTCAACACCGGTGCCCCCTGTATACAGCCCCGCTATTGTTATTTACTGCTGCTTTTTAATTATTTGTTATTCTTATCTCTTACTTTTTGGGGGGTATTTTCTTAAAACTGCATTGTTGGTTAAGGGCTTGTAAGTAAGCATTTCACTGTAAGGTCTACGTAGACCTGTTGTATTTGGCGCATGTGATAAATAACATTTGATTTGATTTTTATTTATTTATTTTAATAAACTGATTTCCTCATGAACTGTAGCTAGGTAAAATCTTTTATATTTCACAACCTGTGTTATAATGATTAACTGGTTCTTTTTTCTTTTTTATGTGTAACAACTCATGATTACTACAGTAATTTAACAACGTTGCTAAATATCCTTATTATTACTTTCCATAACCTTATCTATCTCCCTCACTTTTCTCTGTCTTACCTGGGAGAACTTGCTATATATAAACTTCAACCTGTCCTTTGTAGGTAGCAACAGGGTACATCTCTTGAACAACAACCCTGAGACAACAAGCAGAAACAAACAACAAGGTGACACCATGACTACATCTGTTCCTCAACCCTGAATGAATAAAGAATGACATAACACTTACATGACTAAAAAGCACTTCTAGACACAGTTATCTTGAGGTAGCCTAGAGTGTATTATGAAAAGTGCTGTGTTTGACTTCATATTTCTGCCTATAGGCTGTACCTACTACCTACCCAGCGCTTTGTAGTGTCCCAGGGTGGCGGGGTCCTCTTTGGGAGGAGGAGAGGAGGGAGAGGAGCAGTGCTGGAGCTTCTGTAGGATCATTCTGTTCCTCCAGGTCTGAGTAGAGATGTGATTCACAATGTAGCGATTGATGGCCTTGGACACCATGCTGAACACACTGATCTCAAGCACTGTAACACACAGAGGCATGTGGGTCAAATCACACACACACACACACACACACACGGACACATAGCTGGCTAGCCTAGTAGAAGACATGACTGGAAAGACAGTCATTAGGTCAATGACAATCAACGATACACATTGACAGGCCCGCCAGCCTTCCTTTCCTTCTCTCCCTTCCTCCATTCATTCATTGTATTTAAACCAGTTAGCTAGTTAGACCTACCAGAGAGTCTGTCCAGGACCATGTCAAAGACCTCTGCAGGAAGCCTCTCGAAGAAGCAGCCACTGGCCATGCCCTGACTCCGGGTCGTGATGGTTCTCACCGGATAGGGCTGGCGACGGGACCGGCGGTGGAACTTCTGGGTCATGGTGAATTTCCTGGTGACTGCCGCCATCGCCACAAAACTGTCCGGCCGCTATTGACCCGAGGATAAACTAGAAATTTGGCAAGAATAACTGATTCATTTCCAAAGAGAACATCAAAGACAGCTGTCAACTTTAAGAGTGAACTACTTACTGTAACTAGCTAACGTTAGCTGTCATTTGCCTGGCTTTACCTTTAGCTTTTGGCGACTCCAACAATAGCATACACTGAGTAAACTTGTGAGCTGTCTTCAGACTTATACTGTTCTTTTTATCATAGACTATAAAGTGAATATTTTAGCTAGCTAGCTGCTGAGAAGAAACGTTTCCTGAGGCTGAGGTAGGACTACAGACAGACCCCTCGCGAGTGAAACAGTTCTGCCGCGAAATACTCATCTCGCGCGAAAAAATAACCTGACTCTCAGATGTACTTCTGTACTGTCATGTAAACGTGCGATGTATGATACATTTGCCTATGATCCCCATCCCTCTCATGTAGGCTAGTCTAATGATTAGTCTAACATGACGTGAGCAGATTTCTTGAAATGCTGTTTTTAGATCTACTGTAACAGTAGCCTATGAATAAAGCTATTAGAATGTGAAATGTTTAGGCCTTATCTGCATTCAACATGTGCTTACAATGATCAATAACATATAAATGTCATATTTGTTGTCTTAGAAGCAGATAATAAAGACCTAATTACAGACAGAGGCCCAATAGTTCCTAGCCTTTCCTTGAGTTGTGGCCCAGCACAGCTCTCTAATGCATGGAGGATTACTGCGCTTCCCCTAAGGCTATTAACTCCTCGGGATTCATATGGGATCTCCCTCTGGAGGAGGTACACAGGACACATAATCCTATAAAAGAGACTGACACAGGGCAGGATGGGCTGCACTAGGCTGCTAGAAAAGCTACTGTTAGGCTACTGTGTGGAGGAATGACAGCCAGATTGGGAATATAGCCTTGTGTGCCTGTCTTCTATAGCCTCAGTAGACACAAATTTAGTGAATGGGACTAAGAATACAGTGGCAGACTGTCTATCACTGACCAGATCAAGAGCAACCAGCAGATTTGGATGAGCTCACACAACATGGGATCTCCTGTATATCAGGTACTGTACTTATGTGTCACTCTGTTGTCCCATGATAAGAGATTTGTATTTATTTATTTAACATTTATTTAACTAGGCAAGTCATTTAAGAACAAATTCTTATTTACAATGAAAAGGCAAAAGGCCTCCAGCGGGGACAGGGCCTGAGATTAAAAAAATAAATACAATATAAATATAGGACAAAACACACATCACAACAAGGGAGACACAACACTACATAAAGAGAGACCTAAGACAACAACATAACAAGGCAGCAACACATGACAACACAGCATGGTAGAAACACAACATGACAGCAACATGGTAGCAACACAACATGGTAGCAGAAAAAATACATGGTACAAAAATTATTGGGCAGTCAAGAAGGTAGAGACAACAATACATCACACAAAGCAGTCAGTAAGAGTGTCCGTGATTTGAGTCTTTGAATGAAGAGATTAAGATAAAACTGTCCAGTTTGAGTGTTTGTTGCAGCTCGTTCCAGTCGCTAGCTGCAATGAACTGAAATAAGGAGCGACGCAGGGATGTGTGTGCTTTGGGGACCTTTAACAGAATGTGACTGGCAGAACGGGTGGTGTATGTGGAGGATGAGGGCTGCAGTAGATATCTCAGATAGGGGGGAGTGAGGCCTAAGAGGGTTTTATAAATAAGCATCAACCAGTGGGTCTTGCGATGGGTATACAGAGATGACCAGTTTACAGAGGAGTATAGAGTGCAGTGATGTGTCCTATAAAGAGCATTGGTGACGAATCTGATGGCCGAATGGTAAAGAACATCTAGCCGCTCGAGACCACCCTTACCTTCCGATCTATACATTTATGTCTCCGTAATCTAGCATGGGTAGAATGGTCATCTGAATCAGGGTTAGTTTGGTAGCTGGGGTGAAAGAGGAGCGATTACGATAGAGGAAACCAAGTCTAGATTTAACTTTAGCCTGCAGCTTTGAAATGTGCTGAGAGAAGGAGAGTGCACTATCTAGCTATACTCCCAAGTACATGTATGAGGTGACTACCTCAAGCTCTAAACCCTCAGAGGTAGTAATAACACCTGTGGGAAGAGGGGCATTCTTCTTACCAAACCACATGACCTTTGTTGTGGAGGTGTTCAGAAAAAGGTTAATTAAGGGTAGAGAAAGCTTGTTGGACACTAAGAAAGCTTTGTTGTAGAGCATTTAACACAAAATCTGGGGAGGAGCCAGCTGAGTATAAGACTGTGTCATCTGCATATAAATGGATGAGAGAGCTTCCTACTGCCTGAGCTATGTTGTTGATGTAAATTGAGAAGAGCGTGGGGCCTAGGATTGAGCCTTGGGGTACTCCCTTGGTGACAGAGAGTGGCTGAGACAGCAGATTGTCTGACTTTATACACTGCACTCTTTGAGAGAGGTAGTTAGCAAACCAGGCTAAAGACCCCTCAACGACACCAATATTCCTTAGCCAGCCCACGAGAATGGAATGATCTACCATATCAAAAGCTTTGGCCAAGTCAATAAAAATAGCAGCACAATATTTCTTAGAATCGAGGGCAATGATGACATCATTGAGGACCTTTAAGTGACACATCCATGACCTGAGCAGAAACCAGATTGCATACAAGATAATAATATAGACATCAAGAAAGCCAGTCAGTTGATTATTGACAAGTTTTTCCAACACTTCAAATTAACAGGGCAAAATAGAAACAGGCATATAACAGTTAGTATAAGCTTGATCTCCCCCTTTAAATAAAGGACGAACTGTGGCTGCCTTCCAAGCAATGGGAACCTCCCCAGAAAGGAGAGACAGGTTAAAAAGGTTGGAGATAGGCCTTGCGATGATAGGGGCAGCAACCTTAAAGAAGAAAGGGTCTAAACCATATGACCAAGATGTTTTTTTGGGGTCAAGTTCAAGGAGCTCCTTTAGCACCTCGGACTCAGTGACTGCCTGCAGGGAGAAACTTTGTAGCGGGGCAGGGGAAAAAGAGGGAGAAGCATCGGTGATAGTCGCATTAGAAGGGGTGGGAGATGAGGAAATGTTGGACGGGCAAGGAGGCATGGCTGAGTCAAGTAGGAATCCTGACTTAATGAAGTGGTGATTAAAGAGCTCAGCCATGTGCTTCTTGTCAGTAACAACCACATCATCAACATTATGGGACATGGGCAGCTGTGAGGAGGAGGGTTTATTCTCCAGGTCTTTAACCATTTTCCAGAACTGCTCCTTAAAGTAACTAACTTTGGCCTTCCGGATAGCTTGAGTGCACTTATTTCTCATTTGCTTGAACGATAGCCAGTCAGCCTGAGTATGCGTGTGCCGAGTCTTTCGCCAAATGCAATTCTTGTGGTGGAGTAACTCTGCAAGTTCACGGTCGAACCAGGGGCTGAACCTGTTTTTAATTCTTATTTTCTTTATGGGGGCGTGTTTGTTAACAATACCACTGAAAATATAAAAAAAGAAGGTCCAAGCGTCTTCGACAGAGGGGATCAAGCTGATTCTATACCATTTTATCAGTGTGGATGACGGATCACCACCTCAAGCTGAACCTCGGCAAGACGGAGCTGCTTTTCCTCCCGGGGAAGGACTGCCCATTCCATGATCTCGCCATCACGGTTGACAACTCCATTGTGTCCTCCTCCCAGAGTGCTAAGAGACTTGGCGTGACCCTGGACAACACCCTGTCGTTCTCCGCTAACATCAAGGCGGTGACCCGATCCTGTAGGTTCATGCTCTACAACATTCGCAGAGTACGACCCTACCTCACACAGGAAGCGGCGCAGGTCCTAATCCAGGCACTTGTCATCTCCCGTCTGGATTACTGCAACTCGCTGTTGGCGGGGCTCCCTGCCTTTGCCATCAAACCCCTACAACTCATCCAGAACGCCGCAGCCCGTCTGGTGTTCAACCTTCCCAAGTTCTCTCACGTCACCCCGCTCCTCCGCACACTCCACTGGCTTCCAGTTGAAGCTCGCATCTGCTACAAGACCATGGTGCTTGCCTACGGAGCTGTGAGGGGAACGGCACCTCCGTACCTTCAGGCTCTGATCAGTCCCTACACCCAAACAAGGGCACTGCGTTCATCCACCTCTGGCCTGCTCGCCTCCCTACCTCTGCGGAAGCACAGTTCCCGCTCAGCCCAGTCAAAACTTTTCGCTGCTCTGGCACTCCAATGGTGGAACAAGCTCCCTCACGATGCCAGGACAGCGGAGTCAATCACCACCTTCCAGAGACACCTGAAACCCCACCTCTTTAAGGAATACCTGGGATAGGATAAAGTAATCCTTCTAACCCCCCCCACCCAAAAAAAGATATAGATGTACTATTGTAAAGTGGTTGTTCCACTGGATATCATAAGGTGAATGCACCAATTTGTAAGTCGCTCTGGATAAGAGCGTCTGCTAAATGACGTAAATGTAAATGAAATGTAAAATTTTCAGAGGCCAGTTCATGAAGGAAGGCTTGCTCATTAAAGTTTTTTAGCAAGCGTCTATGACAAATCAGGACAGGTCATTTCACTGAGCAGCCATTACGAACACAGGCTGTAAAACAGTGATCACTAAGGTCATTACTGAAAACACTAGACTGATACCTATCAGGATTATTTGTGAGGATAACATCGAGGAGAGTAGCCTGTCCTGGGTGTTTGGAGTCATACCCTGTGGGATTGGTGATAATCTGAGAAATATTTAGGGAGTCCCATTGCTTTAGGACTTTGTCAGGTGGTTTAAGCATGTCCCAGTTTAGATCACCTAGCAGGACAAATTCAGATTTAGTGTAAGGGGCTAGGAGAGAGCTTAGGGCAGGTAGGGTATAGGCCAGTGCTGATGGTGGACGATAACACCCAGCAACAGTCAACGAAGAGCTATTTGAAAGTTTAATGCTTAAAACCAGCAAATCAAATTGTTTGGGAACAGAGTTGGTGGAGACAACCGAGCACTGAAGGTGATTCTTGGTAAAGATTGCCACTCCACCACCTTTGGAAGATCTGTTTTGCCGAAAAACCTTATAACCAGAAAGGTTAACATCAGTATTCAAAACACTCTTCCTTAACCACGTCTCAGTAATGACCAGCTAAGGCATGATCATTTATAATACCGTCATTATCTGCTATTGTCTTCTTGAAATACTCTAAGATTAGATACTGCACTGTCATCAAACATTTTTAATTTTGATCTGTTGTTTACATCTTCCTGTTTGTTGTTGACAGATCCCCATATTGACTGGTGAGGAGGAGGAGGACCATGCAGTGTGATGATCCCCTGGGGCAGGAACTATGTTCGCATCTAACCCTGATAGAGCTGAAGTAAGCTACACCAGACCGAGCCACACTGCGTCACATTACTGACAGACCGTTGTCACCTCCCTGACAGGACAATAAGAACACACACATACCCATACACTGCCCCACTTGGACACTGAAGCAGAGGCAACACTGGTGATAGAGGGAAAGAGAGAGCAAGAGAGAGCAAGCGGACAGAGAGCTGGTCTGGTCTGGGTTATGGCGTGCAGCATTGACAAGCCTGTTAACTATAGAGTCATATAAATGCTTTATAACATGGGTCTGTGAATCTGCATAGAACACGTAAGCATAGACTGCCAGCCGCTTCCCGCCTTCTGCAGTATTGGACAGCACCCTGCTGGATATGCATGTCACAGGTAAGAAGGAAAGAGGAGGAGGTATGTGTTGAGTAAATCACTTTGTTGGGGTTCTTATTTTGTAGCTTTGTATAATATGTGCTATGTGCACAGAAAAGTAAAGTTTGAACTCACGTGAGCAGTAGCCAACATGTTCATCTGTTGTTCTATTGTGTGTGTGTCTCCTCCCTTACAGAATCAATCATTAAACACAAAGAGCATTCTGTTCCCAGTGTCCCAGTGAGGAATGGAACTGCTGTGCTTTGATAGAGTATAGAAATAGTATAATGGTGACGGTTTTGTTTCAGGATTGGTGGTAGATGAATGAAAACTGGAAAGTGGAGTAGAAAGTGAAACATCATAGTATGGACATCAACTTTAATCCATCTGAATGAGGAAAAGGAGAACTGTAGTAGTCTAAATGATAGGCCTATATGTATAGAGCAGAATAGCAACGGCATGTGGTTCAGTTCTGAGGTGTTCATTCTATTTTGGATCAGCCATGTCTGGAGCCTGCAGGCCTCCTGTCTATCACTGTCCAGAGTTTGTGTGTGAGTGTGCGTGTGCATGTGTGTGACCCAATGGCAGCAGTAGAATCATATCAGGACTCTGATCCCATATGGCAGAAGCTTCCACACATTATCTACACTCTTTGAAAAAAAGTTTCCAAAAGGGTTCTTCGGCTATCCCCAAAGGAGCACCGTTTTTGGGTTCCATGTAGAAAGGAAAGGATTCTACATGGAACCCAAAAAGCTTCTTCTTGGAACCAAAAGATTCTACCTTGAACCAAAAAGGGTAATTCAAAGGTTTCTACTATGGGGATAGCGTACCGACAACACCCCCTCTCTCCTCCACTTCTTCAGATAATAATGTTTTATTACTTTATGCTTTATGACACAATCAACTTTGCTGTGACATGTAATATTACTGGCATTTGTTGTAAACAACAATAGTGGGTGTGGCAATGTGTGTTATACTGTTCACTAGATCCATAGCCCTCTCCTGTCTGCATTCTTCAAATCAAAATAAAAGTTGTTTTCCAAAGTAAGTTACATAAGATGAAGGAGAGGACAGGGGAAACAGAGTGAGTGAAAGTCAATGCTTAACTACCCTTGGGTTCCCGATACTTAAACGTCTAAACTGCAGTATCTGCACCTCAGAGGCCCTTCCAAGAATCTCAATTGAATCAAACTTGCCGTGCAGTATTCATACAAAAGCATATTAAAATAATTGCGTCCTGTGGTTAAATAAAATTAGCAGGTACAATATATATTATATATATGCCATTTAGCAGACTCTTTTATCCAAAGCAACTTAGAGTCATGTGTGTATACATTTTACATATGGGTGGTCCCAGGAATCAAACCCACTATCCTGGCATTACAAGCACCATGCTCTACCAACTGAGCTACATGCAAATGATTTGATGAAGCTTGTGACTAAATTACACATTTGTCTGTAAATGAACCACAGTTACCACTTTTGTAGAGTTCTATATTCCAACTGCATGTTACATATTCACAGTGATAAAATTCCAAACAGTATGATTAGCCTATAATAAAATGAGTTTTATTGTACATGGTGAAATCCATTATTTATTATGGACCAGCTGAATGCTTCTCATTAAGTCGTTTCAGTGTTTCTAAACAAGGGGTTATAAAAAAGTCTCTCAGTCTCATTCAGAAGTCAGTGGTTTGAAACGTTCAACTCAGCTGAGTGTTGGTTTCTGTGAATATTTAATCATGTGTGTTCTCCACAGGGGCAGGGGGACAGTCACAGCCAAAGAGAGACTAGTTAGCTGAGCCCAGAGGACTACAATCAACAGGTGGAGCTGAACGAATAAGATATTAGTCGCAGGCTCAGCCAACAAGACCAGGGACAGAAGCGTCAGTAGAAGGCCCTGTCAGCGAGAGCTCTGGAGAGCATGTGGAAGCCACAGCTATTGTTTAAAACAACTCCAAAGACAACAACTGAAGCCTAGCCCCAGAGACTGAAGTCACTGCACAGAGCTCCGGAGACAACACTGAAGCCTAGCCCCAGAGACTGAAGTCACTGCACAGATCTCCGGAGACAACACTGAAGCCTAGCCCCAGAGACTGAAGTCACGGCACAGAGCTCCAGAGACAACACTGAAGCCAGCGAAACCACAACCCCTGAGCCCAAAAGAGACCATCACTGCGGGATGGCTTCAACACTGTGACTGACTCTAGACCCACTGGAGTTCCAACTGTACAGCTGGGAACCAGAGCTAAAGACGAGAATAATAGGATACTAAACTCACGTCTCAAAGGGATTATTGTGTGGTTGTGTGTGTGGCTCTGTGTGTGTGGTTCTGTGTGAGTTGTCTTGGGTGTAGCAGTGCAGTGTGTGAGCTAGTTTTGTTTTAAGTTCTGTGTGTGTAGTTCTCCATCAGCAGATGTTGCAGAAATGGCCAACATGGTGGTCCAGCTCTTGGGCTTCTTCCTGGGTCTGTTGGGGCTTGTGGGTAGTGTAGTTGCTACAGTGCTCCCCCACTGGCGGCGGACGTCATATGTGGGCTCTAACATCATCACAGCCACTGCATACATGAAGGGGCTCTGGATGGAGTGTGTGTGGCACAGCACGGGCATCTACCAGTGTGAAGTACATCGCTCAATGCTGGCTCTGCCACCTGACCTGCAAGTAGGAATGATTGGTTGATTGATTTGTTAATTGATTGATTCATTGAATGGATTCATTTGAGCAACAGCCATTATGATACTAAATTCCTTTCTCCTCCCTCCTCCCTCGACCTTGCTCCCTCCAGGTAGCGCGGGCGTTGATGGTGCTATCCTGTCTGACCTCCACCCTGGCGGTCCTGGTGTCCTCTACAGGGATGAAGTGTACCCGCTGTGCCCGACGCTCCCCCACCAAGCATGTCCTGGCCATCAGCGGAGGGGTCTGCTTCCTGTCTGCAGGCATGCTCTGCCTTATCACTGTCTGCTGGACAACCAATGATGTCATCCTCGACTTCTACAACCCCATCCTACCTGAAGGTACTATTAAATCTATCAGTCCTGCTTTATTTACTTGTATTGTATTATAACTCAGCTTTTGCTTATAATTGTCTGTTCAGATAAATAACAAGAAATGTCACTATGTGTTGCAGGTATGAAGTATGAGATTGGCATGGCAGTGTATTTGGGCTATGTCTCGGCCTGTCTAAGTCTGATGGGAGGGGCGGTGCTCTGTTGGAACTGTGAGGGGCGGCCCGGGAACGCCCTCCCCCTCCATCTACCTCGTCATCACCACCCTCCTCCTCCCCCTGTCTTCAGCACTTTAAACACCCCAGCACCCCCCTACTATCCCCCTGCCGCGCTGAATGGCAACCGCACTCCCTCACGCACCTCAGTGTCCAGCAGTGGCTACAGACTCAACGACTATGTCTGAGGGACGGAGTACACACTCAATTATTACTTCCTAGTGTGGAAGTGGACACACTTAATGATTATGTTTGAATATGGAATATAATACAGACTGATTGACTAGGTCTAAGGCAGGTTCACACTCAGCGACTTTCCAGACAACCTCCAGAGAGTGAGTGAGGATGAGTGTGTTTTACAGTGTTGATGTTGTTCAGGTTGTGTCCTTCCTCTCTAGTGCTTCTCCGAGGTAAAGTCCACAAGGTAATCCTGTCCTCTTTATCCTGTTGACTTTGTATGTTCCCTATAAGAATCCAGAAACACACTTTTGAACATCAACAGCCTTATTCTCTGATACAAAACGAGCTTCCTTCGTAAAGGCCTTTAGGACAAAGACAGCATATACCATAATGATAAGCCATATAGTTTTCTTCCATATGTATTATTATGTGTTCCAGTTTCATAGCTCATAACTTCATGGCTGTTAGATGAACACAAATAGATTTTTAACTGCTCCAATTGTTGTGAAGCACTTCCTGTCTTCTCTATTATTTAATATATGTAAACTGCTTTATACTTCTCCTGTTATCATGGTGCAACAGACTACAATTGAGCTTGAGGGTGGTAGGATAGGCTACTACTAACTACACTGAACAAAAATCTAAACGCAACAATTTAAAAGATTTTACAGTTCATAAGGAAATCAGTCATTTTAAATAAATTCATTAGGCCCTTGGGCTCCCGAGTGACGCAGCGGTCTAAGGCACTGCATCTCAGTGCTAGAGGCGTCACTACAGACCCTGGATCGATTTCAGGTTGTATCACAACGTGATTGGGAGTCCCATAGGGCGGCTCACAATTGGCCCAGCGTCGTCCGGGTTAGGGTTTGGCCGGGGTAGGCCATCATTGTAAATAAGAATTTGTTCTTAACTGACTTGCCTAGTTAAATAAAAAATTTAAATCTATGGATTTCACATGACTGGTAATACAGATGTGCATCTGTTGGTCACAGATACCTTAAAAAAAGGTAGGGGCGTGGATCAGAAAACCAGTCAGTACAGTGGGGGAAAAAAGTATTTGATCCCCTGCTGATTTTGTACGTTTGCCCACTGACAAAGAAAGGATCAGTCTATAATTTTAATGGTAGGTTTATTTGAACAGTGAGAGACAGAATGACAACATAAATATCCAGAAAAACGCATGTCAAAAATGTTATAAATTGATTTGCATTTTAATGAGGGAAATAAGTATTTGACCCCCTCTCAATCAGAAAGATTTCTGGCTCCCAGGTGTCTTTTATACAGGTAACGAGCTGAGATTAGGAGCACACTCTTAAAGGGAGTGCTCCTAATCTCAGCTTGTTACCTGTAAAAAAAGACACCTGTCCACATAAGCAATCAATCAATCAGTTTCCAAACTCTCTACCATGGCCAAGACCAAAGAGCTCTCCAAGGATGTCAGGGACAAGATTGTAGACCTACACAAGGCTGGAATTGGCTACAACACCATCACCAAGCATTTTGGTGAGAAGGTGACAACATTTGGTGCGATTATTCGCAAATGGAAGAAACACAAAAGAACTGTCAATATCCCTCGGCCTGGGGCTCCATGCAAGATCTCACCTCGTGGAGTTGCAATGATCATGAGAACGGTGAGGAATCAGCCCAGAACCTCACGGGAGGATCTTGCCAATGATCTCAAGGCAGCTGGGACCATAGTCACCAAGAAAACAACTGGTAGCACACTACGCCGTGAAGGACTGAAATCCTGCAGCGCCCGCGAGGTCCCCCTGCTCAAGAATACATATACAGGCCCGTCTGAAGTCTGCCAATGAACATCTGAATGACTCAGAGGACAACTGGTGAAAGTGTTGTGGTCAGATGAGACAAAAATTGAGCTCTTTGACATCAACTCAACTCGCCGTGTTTGGAGGAGGAGGAATGCTGCCTATGACCCCAAGAACACCATCCCCACCGTCAAACATGGAGGTGGAAACATTATGCTTTGGGGGTGTTTTTCTGCTAAGGGGACAGGACAACTTCACCGCATCAAAGGGACGATGGACGGGGCCATGTACCGTCAAATCTTGGGTGAAAACCTCCTTCCCTCAGCCAGGGCATTGAAAATGGGTCGTGGATGGGTATTCCAGCATGAAAATGACCCAAAACACACGCCCAAGGCAACAAAGGAGTGGCTCAAGAAGAAGCACATTAAGGTCCTGGAGTGGCCTAGCCAGTCTCCAGACCTTAATCCCATAGAAAATCTGTGGAGGGAGCTGAAGGTTCGAGTTGTCAAACGTCAGCCTCGAAACCTTAATGACTTGGAGAAGATCTGCAAAGAGGAGTGGGACAAAACCCCTCCTGAGATGTGTGCAAACCTGGTGGACAACTACAAGAAACGTCTGACCTCTAGGGAGTTTTTCCTAGCCACCGTGCTTCTACACCTGCATTGCTTGCTGTTTGAGGTTTTAGGCTGGGTTTCTGTACAGCACTTTGAGATATCAGCTGATGTAAGAAGGGCTATATAAATAAATTTGATTTGATTTGATTTGTGATTGCCAACAAGGGTTTTGCCACCAAGTACTAAGTCATGTTTTGCAGAGGGGTCAAATACTTATTTCTCTCATTAAAATGCAAATCATTTTATAACATTTTTGAAATGCGCTTTTCTGGATTTTTTTGTTGTTATTCTGTCTCTCACTGTTCAAATAATCCTACTATTAAAATTATAGACTGATCATTTCTTTGTAAGTGGGCAAACGTACAAAATCAGCAGGGGATCAAATACTTTTTTCCCCCACTGTATCTGGTGTACCACCATTTGCCTCATGCAGCGCGACACATCTCCTTCACTTAGAGTTGATCAGGCTGTTGATTGTGGCCAGTGGAATGTTGTCCCACTCCTCTTCAATTGCTGTGTGAAGTTGCTGGATATTTGTGGGAATTGGAACACGCTGTCGTACATGTCGATCCAGAACATCCCAAATATGCTCAATGGGTGACATGTCTGGTGAATATGCAGGCCATGGAAGAACTGGTACATTTTCAGCGTCGATGAAATGCAATTATTTTCGTTGTCCGTAGCTTATGCCTGCCCATACCATAACCCCACCACCACCATGGGGCAATCACAACATTGACATCAGCAAACCGCTCATCCACACAACGCCATACATGCTGTCTGCCATCTGCCCGGTACAGTTGAAACCAGGATTCATCCATGAAGAGCAC
Source organism: Salmo trutta (assembly GCF_901001165.1). Lineage (NCBI taxonomy): Eukaryota > Metazoa > Chordata > Actinopteri > Salmoniformes > Salmonidae > Salmo > Salmo trutta. The sequence continues at coordinate 29,582,027 of NC_042980.1, read as the reverse complement.
ACTTCTCCAGTGTGCCAGTGGCCATAGAAGGTGAGCATTTGCCCACTGAAGTTGGTTACGACACCAAACTGCAGTCACGTCAAGACCCTGGTGAGGACAACGAGCACGCAGATGCGCTTCCCTGAGATGGTTTCTGACAGTTTGTGCAGAAATTCTTCGGTTGTGCAAACCCATAGTTTCATCAGCTGTCCAGGTGGCTGGTCTCAGACGATCCTGCAGGTGAAGAAGCCGGATGTGGAGGTCCTGGGCTAGCGTGGTTACACGTCGTCTGCGGCTGAGGCCAGTTGGATGTACTGCCAAATTCTCTAAAACGCGTTCGAGGCACCTTATGGTAAATTAACATTCGGTTCTCTGGCAACAGCTCCGGTGGACATTACTGCAGTCAGTATACCAATTGCACACTTCATCAAAATGTGAGACATCTGTGGCATTGTGTTATGTGACAAAACTGCACATTTTAGAGTGGCCTTTTATTGTCCCCAGCACAAGGTGCACCTGTGTAATGATCATGCTGCTTAATCAGCTTCTTGATATGCAACACCTGTCTGTCACAAGTGTAGAAAGGAGTAGGCAGTCGTAGGTTTAGAACTACTGAATTTATTAAAGCACTATATATATATATATATATATATATATAACAGCAGGTCAAAGCCCAAAGTTCCCAAATAAGAAAGTACTCAGGAAATAGTAGGAGCGATTCCTCTCAGGAAAACAAGCAACATGTATAATGACCGACAAAGACAAATGACAGTGGGAGTATATATACAGTGATAGAGTGGGGATTGGAACCAGGTGTGTGTAATGATGACGAGACAAGTCCAGGATTGATGAGTGAAGGGCGTTTGCCAGCAGCAGGTTCGGCAGCAGCTAGAAGGCCGGCGACAGCAAACGCCTGAGCTGGACAAGCGGGGGAGCCAAAGTAAAGGCTGGTGTGACACTGTCAGGTGGATGGGTTATCTTGGAAAAGGAGAAATGCTCATTAACAGGGATGTAAACCAATTTGTGCACAACATTTTTGAGAAATAAGCTTTTTGTGCATATGGGATCTTTTATTTTAGCTCATGAAACATGGGACCAACAATTTAGTATATGTACAGTACCAGTCAAAATTTTTAGAACACCTACTCATCCAAGGGTTTTTTTACTATTTTTACTATTTTCTACATTGTAGAATAATAGTGAAGACATCAAAACTATGAAATAACACATACAGAATTATGTCGTAACCAAAAAAGTGTTAAACAAATAAAAATATATTTTAAATTTGAGATGTCTCAGCCTCCAGTATTTATGCTGCAATAATTTGTGTCGGGGGGCTAGGGTCAGTCTGTTATATCTGGAGTATTTCTCCTGTCTTATCTGGTGTCCTGTGTGAATTTAAGTATGCTCTCTCCAGTTCTCTCTCTCTCCTTTTCTCTCTCTTTTTCTTTCATTCTTTCTTTCTTTTTCTCGGAGGACCTGAGCCCTGGACCATGCCTCAGGACTACCTGGCCTGATGACTCCTTGCTATCCCCAGTCCACTTGGTCGTGCTGCTGCTCCAGTTTCAGCTGTTCTGCCTGAGGCTATGGAACCCTGACCTGTTCACCGGACGTGCTATCTTGTCCCAGACCTGCTGTTTTCAACTCTCTAGAGACAGCAAGAGCGGTAGAGATACTCTGAATGATCGGCTATGAAAAACCAACTGACATTTACTCCTGAGGCGCTGACCTGTTGCACCCTCTACAACCACTGTGATTATTATTATTTGACCCTGCTGGTCATCTATGAATATTTGAACATCTTGGCCATGTTCTGTTATAATCTCTACCCAGCACAGCCAGAAGAGGACTGGCCACCCCTCATAGCCTGGTTCCCCTCTAGGTTTCTTTCTAGGTTCCGGCATTTCTAGGGAGTTTTTCCTAGCCACTGTGCTTCTACAGTACACCTGCATTACTTGCTGTTTGTGGTTTTAGGCTGGGTTTCTGTACAGCACTTTGTGACATCAGTTGATGTAAGAAGGGCTCTATAAATGCATTTGATTGATTAATTCTTCAAATTGCCACACTTTGACTTGATGACAGCTTTGCACGCTTTTGGCATTCTCTCAACCAGCTTCACCTGGAATGCTTTTCGAAAAGTCTTGAAGGAGTTCCCACATATGCTGAGCACTTGTTGGCGGCTTTTCTTTCACTCTGAGGTCTGACTCATCCCAAACCATCTCAATTGGGTTGAGGTCGGGGGATTGTGGAGCCCAGGTCATCTGATGCAGCACTCCATCACTCTCCTTCTTGGTAAAATAGCCCTTACACAGCCTGGAGGTTTGTTGGGTCATTGTCCTGTTGAAAAACAAATGATAGTCCCACTAAGCCTAAACCAGATGGGATGGCGTATCGCTGCAGAATGCTGTGGTAGCCATGCTGGAATTCTAAATAAATCACAAACAGTGTCACCCGCAAAGCCCCCCCACCCCATAACACCTCCTCCATGCTTTACGGTGGGAACCACACATGCGGTCACCCACACCGCGTCTCACAAAGACACAGCGGTAGGAACCAAAAATCTCCAATTTGGACTCAAGACCAAAGGACAAATTTCCACCAGCCTAATGTCCATTGCTCGTGTTTCTTCGCCCAAGCAAGTCTCTTCTTCTTATTGGTGTCCTTTAGTAGTGGTTTCTTTGCAGCAATTCGACCTTGAAGGCCTGATTCACACAGTCTCCTCTGAACAGTTGATGATGAGATGTGTCTGTTACTTGAGCTCTGTGAATCATTTATTTGGGCTACAATTTCTAAGGCTGGTAACTCTAATGAACTTATCCTCTGCAGCAGAGGTAACTCTGGGTCTTCTATTCCTGTAATGGTCCTCATGAGAGACAGTTTCAGCATAGCACTTGATGGTTTTTGCGACTGTACTTGAAGAAACTTTCAAAGTTTTTGAAACGTTCCGTATTGACTGACCTTAATGTCTTAAAGCAATGATGGACTGTCGTTGTTCTTTACTTATTTGAGCTGTTCTTGCAATAATATGGACTTGGTCTTTTACCAAATAGGGCTACTTTCTAACCTGTCACAACACAACTGATTGGCTCAAATGCATTAAGAAGGAAAGAAATTCCACAAATTAAATTTTAACAAGGCACGCCTGTTAATTGAAATGCATTCCAGGTTACTACCTTATGAAGCTGGTTGAGAGAATGCCAAGAGTGTGCAAAGCTGTCATCAAGGCAAAGGGTGGCTATTTGAAGAATCTCAAATATTTAAATATATTTTGATTTAACACTTTTTTGCTTACTACATGATTCCATATGTGTTATTTCATAGTTTCGATGTCTTCACTAGTAAAGAAAAACCCTTGAATGAGTAGGTGTTCTAAAACTTTTGACCGGTAGTGAAGAGTAGCCAACTGGGCCAAAGCACAAAACACGTATAGGAAATGTGATCTGTGCAAGGCATATGATGACCACATGGTGGCGCCAGCAGCCTATCTAGAAGGTGAGTGGCGTTCACTGTTCAAGAAAGAAAGACTTCGGCTTCTCATTGTCTGGCTCATACCAAACTTGTGCTGAATGAAACAGGCAAGAAGTCAAAGCTGTGAGCTTAGAAAGTAGTTTTATTTATACATTGACGAAATGAAAAGGTTCCTAGAATTTCCAACAAGTGTGTCCAATACCCATCTCAATAAGTCCAAGTCAAAGTCCCTTTAAATTGGAGTTTTTTTCATTTTGACTGTCGTTTTCAGTAAAGGCTGGCTTTTATAATGTTCACACTGCGTTTCGTTCTATCATTGTGCTTTATTCTACCTGCGCTATTAGCCGCGCGGACATGTTTATGAGTTGTTCATGTATTCTGAAGCTATGGTTTCTCCCTCTAGCAGCCTGTCAACATAAAGCACGGACAATTAGTCGGAGCTGTCGGCAGAACAGAGAAGTCAGCTGTCCGGTAGCCTATTTATTAAATTGGTCAACATGTTCAGTCTTAATATAGAAATGAAAATACCTTTCCAATCATCGATGCAAAAAGAGGTCCATTGCTCTTTGAAATTAGACAATGCCTTTATGAAATGTGGATTTTAATAGTATTATTGTACTTGCATTAAGTAAGTTGCTTGAACAGACAGAAAACTGATAGATTGGATGGAAACGCCCTCAGAAGCCCGCGCCTGTTTCAGCACCACCAAATTCCAGCACCATGGATAGCAACAGCAATCACGACATTGTCCATCCTTTACTGAGGAATGGCTAGCTGCCTATCCAGTATACTCACTGTAGCAATAACGAACAGAACACAGAGCTACTGCACACGAAATTAGCCCAATGTTGGTGTAGGTGTATTGTCTAATTTATGCATTTTAAACATGTTTAATCTGACTGATTCTCGTTCCCCTTGGGCCCATGGTTATAATGTCAGACGTTATCCCGCATAGGATGGCCCATGTGTCACAAGATAAATAAAGAATATAATTGTTATGCGCCAACACTGGATGTAGCAAGACAGAGGCCGTCTATCTGACATTCTAACCGCCCACTGTTTCAATATTCTCACGCGTAAAAAGCATAGTACTTCCATTTCGCCTCAATTGGCACCTGTGTGAACGTCAATCACCGCTAAATGAAACCTGGTGAGTTAACCGGGTCCATTCCAACCGGGTGTTTTATAAGACATCTCTCCCCTGGGTGTGCGTCATGCCATTCCCAATGATATGCTATTTCTGTCCTTTCCTGGGAGACCTTCACTGGCTGCCTCTCCTCATCTACACAACCTGTCAACCTTATTGATAAACAACCCCCCACCCCCAACCCCTTTCAAGTCTTTCACAGCCTCTGACACCCCCCCCCCCCCTCTCTCTCTCTCAGCCCCCGAACTGTGTATAAACCACACCGGGGAATTACGCACGGGTGGCGTGGACTACGTTGAGTTCTAACATTTTTTCTTCTTTGGAAAGCCAGTTGGACGCACTTTTAGAACCACCGGCAGACGTCATTGAAGAGACAACTCTAAAGGTAGGAGAAAACCCCTCTGTGCACTGGATGGGGCACTACCTCTTCTCCAAACAGTTGTCTTTACATGTATTTTGTTTCAGATGGTTTGTTAATTAACTGTAGCCAAACTATGTCGACTCAGATTTCATTAAGTTACAGTAGAATAGCCATGAGCTGAAGTGCAGGTGTATGTGAAAGAGTGGCTGATCTTTGAAAGGAAGTCGATGTTACTGCTTTAGCAGCTGCCGAAAACCCTGCCTTCAGCAGGAATTATACCTGAAAGTGCTTCTTTGATTTTGTTGATGTGACAGAAAGAGACCTATCCTTTAGAATGTCTGGGATCTCTGCACTATATTTTTCTGTCTGGGCGCGCGCTCCGGGATGCGTTATGCGTATTTTACGCACATATCAAACCTTATTGTTTAACCCATAATCATTATTGGGTGTATTGTGTACATGGTCAACACAGAATCTTCAACAGGGGAGTAGAAAAAGAGAGAGAGCCCACATGTCAAATATTATTGTAAGCCTATACAATTTAAAATGATTATTAATCAGCCAGTGAAGCAATAACCCATTTAAAGCTGTTTGTTTTAAGAAGATACACGTTCAATTGTGGGTCTGATGACTGGGCTTCTTCACTGGGAGTGGCTAGGTGGCTTCTGTTCTTCACCTCTCCATCCCTGGCACAGGTCTCAATGACAAGCCGTTTCTCGCACAGAGACTAATCACGGCAGTGGAAGAGGATGGCCGTCCACGCCGAGGGGATCGTGGCTATAGTGATCTTCTACTTGCTGATTCTGGGCGTGGGGATATGGGCAGCGTGGAAGAACAAGAACTCAGGGGTGTCGGAGGGCCAGGACCGTAGTGAAACCATCATGGTGGGCGGGAGGGACATTGGGTTGTTTGTCGGTGGATTCACTATGACCGGTGAGTTGCGACCTGGTTCAACTGCCTAGAGAGGCTGGGTTGGGGCATGGGGCTAATTCCATTTTGAATTGAAAATATCCCATTGTTGTCTTAAGGTTGTTTTGAAATCATGTATAAAATACTCTTCTTGCTACATTGACTGAAATAAAAACAGAATTGACCCCAGCCCTGTTGTTGGAGAGGTATATGGTACCTTGTTTGCTCAAATATTTCCGCTGTCAACTTTAGATGGGGGAATTTAAATCAGTCATGTTCCTCACATGACGGAATGACAACTGACGTATAAAGACAGATGCAGCTGACTGTTTTTCCGGCGCTCAGTCAGACCAGCACCGGACTGGTTTTACCCACGCTCCGACCAATTGTTACAATAGGCACTGGCAAAAATCAATTACCTAAACGTCAACGACGACAGCTGTTTCTATCGAATTGGAGAACACAATATATTGACAGGCTATTTTAAATCCCCCTAGCATCATTGGCAGAATTAAAGCCCTGTTTTTGATGAGAGCAACATTAATTAACGGAAGAGTTAATTAAAGTCCCAGAGCGTTTCCTAACTAATGTCTTTGGTGCTATTTTAATAACAGACCCTGGAGTTACGGGATTTTTTAGGAGCGAAAAGTAATCAATTATTTATTTTCCGCGAGTTAGAGAAATGCTCATGAAAATAATTGTAATTGATCTACGTGAGATGTTTGATATTTACTCAGCACGTTATATTAATTCGATATATTAACGTGTCATAACATCTAGATTATTATTCACGCTCTGTGATGTATTGACTAAATATAAAACGTTACCAATATACCAAATGTTATCAATATATTTGATTGTAAGACATTGATTGTACAATTTATTCGTACGTTGTGGCTCTAAAATGAAGTCTATGGAAAACATAACATTATAAATACAATTCAAGCATTTCATATGTTATGTTTGTGTGTGCAAGGCTAAATAATGTATGTTACATATTTGTATCTTGAACTGTGATGAACCTCGCCTCCAGCTACATGGGTGGGCGGCGGCTACATCAACGGGACGGCGGAGTATGTCTACCTGCCTGACTTCGGCCTGGCCTGGGCACAGGCTCCCTTCGGATACGCTCTCAGTCTGGTAGTAGGTAAGAACATGATACATTCATGTTCAACACTTTCTATCTTCTACTTTAGTGACCGAAGTTCCTTAATGATGTGTCTCTCTCGTGCTCCAGGTGGCCTGTTCTTCGCCAAGCCCATGCGCTCCCGGGGATACGTCACCATGCTGGACCCGTTCCAGCAGATATACGGGAAGCGTATGGGGGGGCTGCTCTTTATTCCGGCGCTTATGGGGGAGATTTTCTGGTCCGCTGCCATCTTGTCAGCGCTGGGTAGGCCACAGTCTGAGAGTCAGGGTTGTGGACAATTCAATTTCAACATCATCACTTAAAATGAAAAATGTTAATGGGAAATGGCAGCTGATTGTGTATGTGTGTATGTCCATGTGTTTTGTCTAGGGGCTACTCTGAGTGTGATCGTGGACATTGACATCAACATGTCAGTGGTGATCTCAGCCCTAATAGCCATCTTCTACACCCTGGTGGGAGGGCTGTACTCTGTAGCCTACACTGACGTGGTCCAACTCTTCTGTATCTTCCTGGGACTGGTGAGTCCAACAGCACTGGAATTTGCCTGGAAAAATGTACCTGATTTGCCAAGCTCCACAAACCGGAAGAAAGGCAATTCACCTTTATTTCATCTGTGTCTTTCTCTGTCTGTCTGTCTGTCTGTCTGTCTGTCTGTCTGTCTGTCTGTCTGTCTGTCTGTCTGTCTGTCTGTCTGTCTGTCTGTCTGTCTGTCTGTCTGTCTGTCTGTCTGTCTGTCTGTCTGTCTCTCTCAGTGGGTCAGTGTGCCGTTTGCCCTGTCCAACCCAGCCGTGTCAAGCATCAGTGTGACAGCTAAAGAGGCTGTGTACCAGACACCCTGGCTGGGTAAGATAGACTCAGCAGACACCTGGATGTGGATCGACAACTTCTGTCTTCTGGTATGTCATCAGTCATTATAATTATCAGCAAATTGTATTGACTATAATGTAATTATGGTTAGGTTTGGAGTATGTATTCATTATAAAGCTGTGTGTTGGTTTGTTTTGTATTGTGTGTATTGACTGTGGTGTTTCTGTCCCTAGATGTTGGGGGGGATTCCGTGGCAGGTGTATTTTCAACGGGTTCTCTCTGCCTCTTCAGCTACCTACGCCCAGGTACTGTCGTTTATCGCTGCCGCAGGCTGCCTGGTCATGGCTGTCCCCTCCGTCCTCATAGGAGCTATAGGAGCCTCCACAGGTACACACACACACACACACACACACACACACACACACACACACACACACACACACACACACACACACACACACACACACACACACACACACACACAGTCATGCACACACAAACACACACACACACACACACACACACACACAAACACTTCCTCATTGAGTTAATGAATGCACACATTATTTACTAAAGGAAAGTATGATACAAAAACACATCGTTCTCTATTAGCTTGTTCCCACAACGTAGCTCAGCTCAGATGTGTATACCTACAGGCAGGATACAGTGGGATGTAAACAACACCAGACAGCTCCTGTCATACAGCACGGAGAATAATTCATTAGGAGATGTGACTTCTGTGAATATTACATCAGAAGGAAGACTAATTAATTAGGTTGATCTGAAGATTCTTCATCAAAGTCATCGTTAATCAACAGATGTTTGTTAAGGTCCAGAGGAGAGAGGGAAAGGGGGAGGGAGAGAGAGTGAGAGAGAGAGAAAGAGAGAGCGCGAAAGAGATAGAGAGCGAGTGAGAGACGGACTGAGGGTATGACTGAGAGTAGGTGTCACGAACGAGTGAGGAGATGGGGAAGTGGAGAGTGGAAGAATGGAGGGGGAGATAAGGTACTCAGATATGTTCTGATGGACTGATGATTTATTCCTCTGTGGAGAGACATGCAGTCCCTGTCATCACAGATTAAATGTTTACAATAGTGTCTTAATATGGCTTCTAAACTAGAGATATTACCTAACAGCCAGATTCAAAAACATATGCTGTACGGATTTGAGTACCCCTGGACATATACCTTTTATAAAGCCTGTCCATATACATTTTGGTCTAAAAGTATGTAAACAACTAGCTGTGACTGTTGTCTTCCCCAGACTGGAACCAGACTACATATGGGGCAATTCCTCCCAAAGAGAAGGACCAATCAGATATGATCCTGCCCATCGTGCTGCAGCACTTGTGCCCACCCTGGATCTCCTTCTTTGGTCTGGGAGCGGTGTCTGCTGCTGTGATGTCATCAGCTGACTCCTCCATTCTATCGGCCAGTTCCATGTTCGCCAGAAACATCTACCAGCTGGCCTTCAGACAGTCTGTGAGTTCACACACCACACACATATAGATGCAAAAATTCAACACTAAAGTGCTGTTTCTGTTTCTGAATATAATGCTTTTTCAGTAAATAATTCAGTCATAAAGATTCCAGGAAGTTTTTGTCCAGTGCTGTGGGGCCTTCTGTGAGCCAGATATTCAAATCTAATTATTCAATATGCAGGTTTGTGTCACAAACTAATATCTAACAGAAACTACACTGTTTTATGAAAAATGTTCATGTAGGGTATTTGTACATTAAACAGAAGAGGGATTAACCAAAATAGAAAAACTGAAACAGGCTTTTCCCTCCTTCCCCTCTCCTTCTCCTTCCTCCCCAATAGGCGACAGACCGTGAGATCGTGTGGGTGATGCGTATCACCATCTTTGTGTTCGGAGCTCTTGCCACCGCCATGGCGTTGCTGACGGGGACCGTGTACGGCCTGTGGTACCTGAGCTCCGACCTGGTCTATGTTATCATCTTCCCCCAGCTGCTCAGCGTGCTCTTCATCAAGGGAACCAACACGTACGGCTCGGTGGCCGGCTATGTCTTCGGTCTGCTGCTGCGTATCGGGGGAGGGGAACCCTACCTCAAACTACCCCCCTTTATCTACTACCCCGGCTGGGTGCAGCAGGAGAAGATCCACCACCTGACTGGAGACGTAGAGTACTTCATCCAGCAACGCTTCCCCTTTAAAACGGTCTCCATGCTGGCCTCGTTCCTGGGTAACGTGGCCTTCTCCTACCTGCTCAAGTACCTGTTTGAGTCTGGGACTCTGTCTCATAAGTATGACTTCATGGATGCTGTGGTGTCCAAACACAGTAAGGAGATCATGGACAAGACCACGCTGGTCAGTAGTGACAACATCATCCTGTCGGAGATGGCGCCGGTCAAAACGCGCCTCAGCAACTCACTGGCCGGGACGTTTACGAACACAGAGGCTCTCAGTGACGATGAGGAGTCCAGCCCCGAGTCCTTAAACAACGACCATGAGTAGAGACCAGGAAGTAGAGACCAGGACCAAGACCCAGAGCCAGACCTGGACCCAGAACCAAGTAGAGCCAAGGTTAGGGGTGGCCAGCCCTCCTGGAGAGATACCGTCCTGCAGATCTTTGCTCCTGCTCTAACATACCTGATGCTATTAATCAGCTGCTCAACAGGATCTTTAACAGCTTAACCAGGTGTGCTATAGTAGGGCTGGAGAAAAAGCCTGCATACCCAATAGCTCTCCAACAGAAGGGTTAGCCAGCCCTGATATGGAGCCTTTAACTGAGACCCAGAGCAGGTCTGTCTAGCCATCCAACCCCCTCGTGTTCTCATCATATCAACCACTGACTGACTCTCTGTAAATCAAACACCACCGCCATTTTAGTTTTCTGTTTTCAGTGCCTGGTCATGGCTGTCCCCTCCGTCCTCATAGGAGCTATAGGAGCCTCCACAGGTACACACACACACACACACACACACAACACACACACACACACACACACACACACACACACACACACACACACACACACACACACACACACACACACACACACACACACACACACACACACACACAAACACAAACACTTCCTCATTGAGTAAATTAATGCACACATTATTTACTAAAGGAAAGTATGATACAAAAACACATCGTTCTCTATTAGCTTGTTCCCACAACGTAGCTCAGCTCAGATGTGTATACCTACAGCCAGGATACAGTGGGATGTAAACAACACCAGACAGCTCCTGTCATACAGCACGGAGAATAATTCATTAGGAGATGTGACTTCTGTGAATATTACATCAGAAGGAAGACTAATTAATTAGGTTGATCTGAAGATTCTTCATCAAAGTCATCGTTAATCGACAGCTGTTTGTTGAGGTCCAGAGGAGAGAGGGAAAGGGTCTTTCTAGCCATCCAACCCCCTCGTGTTCTCATCATGTCAACCACGGTCTGACTATCTGTAAAGCAAACACCACTGCCATTTTAGTTTTCTGTTTTCAGTGCTGCTACAGTAAATTGAGTTAATGTAAAGGTAAGATAACTAATCTTGGTTAACCCAGAATTTAAATCTTGCGTAATTTCAGCTGCATGGTTAAGTTCTGGGTCTATATGTGTTAGAAATTGCGAGTTTTCGGTTTGCAAAGCCAAAGCACACATGCGAAGCAGTAGAAGCGACGCAGTTTAAGCACCGCCTTTTCTCAATCCTGATACATTCAAATAACCAGTGACGAAAACCCAAACACTGGAACTACTGCTGCTTGTTGTCCAATGCATCCAATCCCTTCACAACAGATTCTATGGTTCACGCACAGATATCTGTCCACAAGAGTTTACAGATAACTGTCTGTCTGTCTGTCTCACTAGGGAGGTCTGAGAGGGACGCCAGCCCAGAGGGTGATGAGAATAGTGCAATATTTTAAGTGTGTGTCTGTGTCTGTGTGTGTCTGTGTGTGTTTGTGTGTTTGTGCGTTTGTGTGTGTTCGTGCCAATTCATTTCCATTAGGTATGTGTGTCGGAAGGTCATCTTTCAATTATTTCCTAATTTACTTATAATTAATTTACTAATAGAGCAATAATGATTTTAGAGTCCATGCTGTACATATATCTAGATATGAATATCAGTCATTCAAAACCGTTGATTGTTTTTTAATTATTGAGAACAAATAGATTTCAAGCTCTTTTTAAATTGGGCGCTCTTAATCCAATTTACACACAATCACCAGGTACAGGTTAAAATATTCAGTACTAACATTATTTTCATAGTAACTGGATTTGAACAGTGTTGAAAAGCCAAACCCAAATTCTGTTCCATGTTGTCCATGTGCCAAAATGTTCCTCTCTGCAGGTGTAGAAGTTCGATACTGTGCTGTTGAGTTGGAAGGAATGCTTGCTTTATTTCACAGTCCTATATCAGATTATAAGGGCCAGGTTTTACTGAGAAACTACAGTATGTGTTAGTAATATAGGTGAACAAGCCTTTAATGCTTTATTAATGGGTGTACTGGTTGAAATTGGACCTAGCTGTGGCTTTAGGTAGTCCATCTGCTTACCGAAATTACACCCTATTCCCTATGTAGTGCGCTACTTTTGGCCAGAGCCACATAAGGTTGGGTAGTGCACTAAAGTGTAGTGTATATAGGGAATAAGGTGCCATTTGAGAGTTGCCCCATGATGGTTTGTCCCCCTCTAAACTGTCATTGACTGCAGAGCAGCAGCAGAGTGGCAGGGGGGCTTGTGGAGGCTGAGTTGTGATTGGCCCTCCAGGGATCGTATCAATAACCCGTTGGCACGATCAATTCAATTCTGCTCTGTCCACTCTGTCCATCTGCCCTGAGGACATTTGATTAGTGTTTTTTAGCTGGTTATGAGCTGAGACAGGAAAATAACAGCACTGGTTGTTTTGGTGTCAGTGGTTGTAGTGATTGGAAGCAAAGCTGGTCCTATGCTGAGTGAATTAGCTACCTATCTGTTATCACAGTTATTATAGTTTGATGGGTGAACACAGAGGAAGGTCTGTTGACCAAAACGTTGGTCAGAGAAAACAGATTTGAGATTGTGATGGAAATTGCAGTTGCTATTTGATGTTGTTGAGTATTTCTGTTCACTGGTTGACTCCTCTTACTGTATTTGCTGGTAAAGTCTGCTGGTATTTACAGTCTTAAGCTATAGTTTGAATCGGTTTGAATCTGTTGAATTATGGCCTTAATTTGGGTAGTATTGGGATGCTGATGCTATTCTAAGTGTCAGAGTGGAATCGTGTGTCCAGGCAATCTGTACAAAATGTGAATGTAAAGTCTCCTCTCCTTCACCAAGGAGACTGACTCTGTGCTGTTTTATCTTCTATCACTGGAAAATATCTAATTGTTTAAACTAAAGAATAAGAAACATAATCATGTTATTTGCTCGACTGGCTATACTAAATGTGGTTCTATGTTGTAAATGGCAATGTATATTTTAGTGTGATACATGTATATACCAACAAATGGAACATACTTTTTAATGCAACGTCACAAATGATTTATCCTTTTGGTGAGGAGAAATAAAAGCTAAGAATTTATTTATTATTTATGCAGTGTCCATAAAAATGATGGTGATGAATATGTGAGGTAAATAAAATGATATTATTTAGCATATTGATCATTTGCCTTTCATTCGTCTTATATATTACATACAGTGCATTCGGAAAGTATTCAGACCCCTTGTCTTTTTCCACATTTTGCTACGTTACAGCGTTATTCTAAATTGGTAAAATTGTTTTTTTCAAATCTACACATAATACCGTATAATGACAAAGCAAAAACAAAAACGTAACTATTACATTTACATAAGTATTCAGACCCTTTACTCAGTACTTTGTTGATGCACCTCTGGCAGCAATTACAGCCTTGAGTCTTCTTGGGTATGACGCTTCAAGCTTGGCACACCTGTATTTGGGAAGTTTCTCCCATTCTTCTCTGCAGATCCTCTCAAGCTCTGTCAGGTTGGATGGGGAGCGTCGCTGAATAGCTATTTTCATGTCTCTCCAGAGATGTTCGATCGGGTTCAGGTCCAGGCTTTGGCTGGGCCACTCAAGGACATTCAGATACTTGTCCCAAAGCCACTCCTGCATTGTCTTGGCTGTTGTTAGGGTGTTGCCCTGTTGGAAGGTGCCCCAGTCTGAGGTCCTAAGCGCTCTGGAGCAGGTTTCATCAAGGATCTCTCTGTAATTTGCTCCGTTCATCTTTCCCTCGATCCTGACAAGTCTCTCTGTCCCTGTCGCTGAAAAACATCCCCACAGCACGATGCTGCCACCACCATGCTTCACCGTAGGGATGGTGCCAGGTTTCCTCCAGACGTGACTCTTGGCATTCAGGCCAAAGAGTTTAATCTTGGTTTCATCAGACCAGAGAATCTTTTTCTCATGGTCGGAAAGTCCTTTATTTGCCTTTTGGCAAACTTCAAGTGGGCTGTCATGTGCCTTTTACTGAGGAGTGGCTTCTGTCTGGTCACTCTACCATAAAGGCCTGATTGTGGAGTGCTCCAGAGATGGTTGTCCTTCTGGAAGGTTCTCCCATCTCCACAGAGGAACTCTGGAGCTCTGTCAGAGTGACCATTGGGTTCTTGGTCACCTTCCTGACCAAGGCCCTTCTCCCCTGATTGCTCAGTTTGGCCGGGCGGCCAGCTCTAGGAAGAGTGTTGGTGGTTCCAAACTTCTTCCATTTAAGAATGATGGAGGCCACTGTGTTCTTGCTGCATAATGCTGCATAATTTTTTTGGTACTGTTCCCCAAATCTGTGCCTCGACACAATCCTGTCTCAGAGTTCTAGTCTCATAGCAAAGGGTCTGAATACTTATGTAAATAAGGTTTTCTAAAAACCTGTTTTCGCTTTGTCATTATGGGGTGTTGTGTGTAGATTGTTGAGGAACATTATTACTTAATCAATTTTAGAATAAGGCTGTAACATAACAAAATGTGGAAAAAGTTAATGGAGCTTTATCTGTACACAGCTAGTATAAAGAGAGTACTGACTGGCTGTTTCTATAGCTCTGGGTAGCGCAACGCGGTAAGCAAGACTGACTAACAATTTGATGCCCCATGGTCTTCCCTTTTCTCTCTAAAATATCTATTCAGCTCCAGTGAGTTCTTTTTATTCATAAGTTCCCTCGGTGATCTCCATTCAGGGCATCAAACACACCCTTTAGTGAACAGTGAAAAGACAGACATACCTCAATCTGATTTCTCTGCTGATATGCCAATATACCGAGAGTGTGTGTGTGTGTGTGTGTGTGTGTGTGTGTTGGCAGGTTTGACAGCAGTGATGGTTATTGATTGATGCCTCTCTCCAGAACCCCAGATTAAACACTCTACTGGTCAATCACACACACATCTGACAGCCTGCCACACACACACACACACACGCACACACGCACACACTCACACACACACTCACGCACACACTCGACAGCCTACTGTGATGCCAAACCAGACCATAAAGTACACTGACACTCCTGACCTGGTCTGAATACAAGACCTCCTCCCATGTCCTGACCCTGTCTGACTACTGATCCATTTTGCTCATTCATTTCATGAACCTTGGTTGGAGTGTGAAATAGAGACAGACTGGGTGTTTGTTCTCCCCGCCACCCCTGGATCATGAACTTATCACAGAGGACTGGGAAACCCACGGGCGCACCTTTCTGTCAGGATAACTAAACACAGAGACAGTGGGTGGTGAGTGTGTCTGATGGTGTGAGCTTGTGTGCATGTGTTGGTCTCAATGTAATGCTGGTGTTTGGGAAATACTGATAAACATTGGACACCACTTCTCTTTACATACCCTTCAGGCTAACATCACAGTGGTATCACTCACGCCCATGCATGCACCTAATGGACTAATACAATGGAATGGCATTGGATATACATGACATTATTCATTATAAATAATGTCATTATATCATTATCATAAACATGTGTGTTAGTGTAAGCTCTGTTGAGAAATATGATCTGTCTCCAGGTGACGAGCCTGAGATGGTTGTGATGTCATGTCTCCTCATGATGTCACATCCCTTTACCACCTGAGCCTGTATCATCATCTCATTAAAGGCTTGGGGCTAATCTGAAGTTGCACCCTATTCTGGGTAGTAGTGCATTAAAGACTAATTCAAAGTCTTTCATGTTTCTTTCATGTCCTGTATACACTATCTGGTCCTCTGGATTAGTGGCTCCCAACATGATTAATATGTTTGTTGTCACAATCCTCAGATTGAACTCCCAGACAGGTGACAGTGGCACGTGAGATTTCCCCTTCTTCTCTCTCTCTATCTCTCTCCCTCTCCAGCTCTCCCTTCATATCGTGGAGAAGACTGGAGGCTGTTCCCAAGGCCTTGAGGTTCTCAATTTGTTCTCACTGAAGTTTCCTCCCTGTTTGAAGTAACAGAGAATTCCCTTTGAATTGTCCCACACAATGTACCTCTCTCTCACAGACATTTACACACTTTATCTCTCTCTTTCACACACACACACACACACACACACACACACACACACACACACACACACACACACACACACACACACACACACACACACACACACACACACACACACACACACACACACACACACACACACACACACACAGCCCTGCAGCACAGCTCATGACTTATTCTGTCTAATGGAGGAACTGTTTGTAAAGATGAGGTGGAAGCTCTGGTGTAAAAAACTTCCAATTACACACACACACACAGACAGACACACACACACACACACACACGTTTGATACACTCTTGGATACCACTCAAACCTATCTATTCCTCTTCTGGAATCATATAAATCTAATCAAATCATCATGTCTAGGGCTCATTAGGAAGCCCTGGTGACAAGCCAAAGAGAGGAGTAGAGACAAGTTCAAAAGCATTTTACATCATGCTCTTTGGATTTTGCCATTAATTGTATGACTTACAGGCTGACTACACCACTCACGTCGCGTGCGCGAGCGTTGCGAAATAAATGTAGAAATCTATATCATTCAATTATTTCACCTACACTGCTTGTGCGCGCCAACGAGCATCTGCGTTGCCAAGGGCTTAAATAGAAGTCAGTTCTATTTCTGACGCAGATCTCGCTGCAAGTCCTGCCTCTCCCATTTCCTCATTGGTTTATAGAAGCAGGTACCACCCACGTGGGTGACTGAAAGACAAAATAGGTCGATGGCGGTAATGCACCTAATTTATGAAAGTTGCCAATTGCAATATAAAGTCAAGAGAAGAAAAAGTCTGGAAGGAGGAGAGATGACTATAAAGGATTCGTTTGACCAGTTTATGTGTGGACTAATTGGTGGAGTAGAGGACCTTGTGCATTTCAGGTAAAATAACAACTCAAAGTTTATATCCCAGAACAAATTAGCTAGCAACAGCAAGCTAGCTAAATAGAACAAATTAACTAGCAAGTGCAAGCTAGCTAGCTAAATTGCCATAAATGTTTGTTTTTCGACCTGTCCCCAAATTAATATAATTGGTTCAGAGTTTGTTTTGATATTTTAACCTGCGTGTCGTGATCGTGTTTGGTGTAGGGGGACAAAATACATTGATGCAAGATGGCGCACGATGGCGAACTCGCGCAGCCGGTTTGGGTTCCGTGTACTGCCACTGAATTTTTTGGCTTTTACCAACCATCTTTAGGAAGGAAGAAGGGTCCATTGTAACTCTGTTCCCATTTCGATCCCTATTTACCCTTCTAGGGCCCTAACAAATGCCTGTTTAATTAATGCTCTTTAGAGAGTCTGACACCCCAGTATCTCATCATGAACACAGTGCAGAGTGGGAGATCTCCTGAGCACAGTGCATTCTGGTCCAGCAGACAGAAGACTCTCAGAGGAGCTCTAAGGAGCAACAGGCCTCACATCCACATCTGACCCTACAGAACTACACACCTGAGAGAGAGAGGGAGAGGGAGAGGGAGAAAGAGAGAAAGAAATAATTATGTAATTGCAGCTACAGCATGTTGATACAGTGCTTTTCCAATTAGAGCAGTAAGAGTAGGGCGGTCTAGAAATAGCCAGTGGTATTTACATTACTCTAAGTGCTGCATACAGTTTGACTCAACCGGTGTGCATGTTACAGAGAGAGTACACACTCACACACACACACACTCCAGAGCCTGCCTGCATCCATCAGGCGCAGACACAGTTTATTATCGCCAGTGGTCGTAGACAGGAACATTAATTACTGGTACAGTTATTACAGCAAAGCTATAGCAGGTAGTATTAGTAGTAGCAGTAGTAATAGTAGTCGTAATAGTAATAGTAATAGTAGTAGTACTAGTAGTAGTAGTAGTAGTAGCAGTAGCAATAGTAGTAGTAGTCGTAACAGTAATAGTAGTAGAAGTAATAGTAGTAGTAATAGTAACAGTAGTAGAAGTAGTAGTAGTAATAGTAGTAGTAACAGTAGTAGTAGTAGTAATAGTAGTAGTAGTAGGTTTAATTGGTTTCTCGCAGTCATTGAATTGAACACCAATTTACAGTCATAGACAATTTGTAACGGCCGTCAAAGGGAGTAGACCAAGGCACAGTGGGTTGAGTGCTCATTTTTAACTTTTATTGAACATGTAAACAAAACAAGAAACGAACGACAGCTTAACAGTTCCATCAGGTACAAAACACTAGACTGAAAGCAACCACCCACAAACACAAGCTGAAAAACCTCTACTAAATAGGACCTCCAATCAGAGGCAACAAGAAACAGCTGCCTCCAATTGAAGGTCAAACAAAAACCCTAAACATAGACACGGACATAGAAATATACTAACATAGAACATAAACCAAAAACCCCGAAACACATAAAACAAACACCCCCTGCCACGCCCTGACCAAACTACAATAACAAACAACCTCTTTTACTGGTCAGGACGTGACAGTACCCCCCTCCCCCCAAAGGTGCAGACCCCGGATGCACCTCACACAAAAAATAAACCCCAAAACAAAAACTCATCCAAACTAAAGGGAGGGAAGGGGGGGGTGGCTACAGTCACCGACGGCTCCCGTGCTACACCCCCCCTCCCCAATCCTCCTCCTTTGGAGGTGGCTCAGGCTCTGGCCTTAGTCCCCAACCCAACCTGTCCATCCCCTCTGAAGACCTCGGGCTGAAGCGCGTCGCTGGAGACCCCGGGCTGAAGCGCTTCGCTGGAGACCTCGGGCTGAAGCGCGTCGCTGGAGACCTCGGACTAGAGGGTGACTCTGGGATCTCCGGACTGGAGGGCGACTCTGGCTGCGCCGTTCCGGACTGGAGGGCGACTCTGGCTGCGCCGTTCCGGACTGGAGGGCGACTCTGGCTGCGCCGGTTCCGGACTGGAGGGCGACTCTGGCTGCGCCGTTCCGGACTGGAGGGCGACTCTGGCTGCGCCGGTTCCGGACTGGAGGGCGACTCTGGCTGCGCCGTTCCGGACTGGAGGGCGACTCTGGCTTCGCCGGTTCCGGACTGGAGGGCGACTCTGGCTGCGCCGGTTCCGGACTGGAGGGCGACTCTGGCTGCGCTGGTTCCGGACTGGAGGGTGACTCTGGCTGCGCCGGTTCCGTACTGGAGGCCGACTCTGGCTGCGCCGGTTCCGGACTGGAGGCCGACTCTGGCTGCGCCGGTTCCGGACTGGAGGCCTACTCTGTCTATTCCGGACTGTGGGCCGTCTCTGCCGGTTCCGGACTGTAGGCCGTCTCTGTCGGTTCCGGACTGTGGGCCGTCTCTGCCGGTTCCGGACTGTGGGCCGTCTCTGCCGGCTCCGGACTGTGGGCCGTCTCTGCCGGCTGCAGACTGTGGGCCGTCTCTGCAGGCTCCGGACTGTGGGCCGTCTCTGCAGGCTCCGAACTGTGGGCCAACTCTAGACGGGGTACTGTCGCCGGAAGCTCTGGACGGGGTACTGTCGCCGGAAGCTCTGGACGGGGTACTGTCGTCGGAAGCTCTGGACGAGGTACTGTCGTCGGAAGCTCTGGACGGGGACTGCGCACTGAAAGCCTGATGCGTGGGGCTAGCTTTGGAGAAGCCAGACTATTTACACGCACCACAGGGCTAGTGCGAGGAGCAGGAGCACGACGTACTAGACTGGGCTGACGCACTGGAGGCCTGGTGCGTGGGGCTTGTACTGGAGGTACCAGACTGGGGACACGCACCCCAAGGCTAGTGCGAGGAGTGGGAACAGAACATACTGGACTGGGCTGACGCACTGGAGGCCTGGTGCGTGGTGCTGGCTTTGGAGACGCCAGACTAGGGACACGCACCTCAAGGCTAGTGCGAGGAGCAGGAACTGGATACACTGGGCCATGGGTAAGCACTGGAGGTCTGGAGCACACAGCCTGCACAACCCTTCCTGGCTGAGTGCTCAATGTAGCCTGGCCACGCTGAGGAGCTTCCACCGATCGCACCGGCCTTTGAATGCTTCTTCTCACTACAGTGCGCATTTTCCCATAGCTCGGTGCTTTCTTGACTCGATGCTCCCCATAATAAGCACGAGGAGTTGGTTCAGGTCTATTGCCTGACTCTGCCCAACTCCCTGTGTGCCCCCCCAAAAAACTTTTTGGGGGCTGCCTCTCAGGCTCCCGTAGCTCCCGTAACTTGTCCTCCCATAATTGCCGTTTCTTCTGCCAGGTCCATCCTTCAGGCCGGTGCTCCAACCCCGCTGCTTGGTCATCTTGTGGTGGGTGGTTCTGTAACGGCCGTCGAAGGGAGTAGACCAAGGCGCAGCGGGTTGAGTGCTCATTTTTTACTTTTATTGAACATGTAAACAAAACAAGAAACGAACGACAGCTTAACAGTTCCGTCAGGTACAAAACACTAGACTGAAAACAACCACCCACAAACACAAGCTGAAAAACCTCTACTAAATAGGACCTCCAATCAGAGGCAACAAGAAACAGCTGCCTCCAATTGAAGGTCAAACAAAAACCCTAAACATAGAAATAGAAAAACTAAACACGGACATAGAAATATACCAACATAGAACATAAACCAAAAACCCAGAAACACATAAAACAAACACCCCCTGCCATGCCCTGACCAAACTACAATAACAAACAACCTCTTTTACTGGTCAGGACGTGACACAATTATCAAATAGTAAAATCCTAAACTAGCACAACACTTTTAATGTAATAAAATGCTAAAATCTGCAATATATACAAAACAACAATACTACAACGGCAAGGTTTGGGGTGACAGCTTTAGAAAATAAATGTTAGGTAGGCATTTCTTAGGCCACTGGGCTATATGATGTGTGCATTGATCAGTTTAGTGGAGTATGAAATGGGAGAGTTCTGATAGCGGCCTGTGCGTGTCATGGGAGTGGTCTGTTTGTGGCTGTTGCGGGTAGCCCATCCAGAAACCTGTTGTCTAGTTGGGGGGAGCCAGTCCGCAGACTGGGAGTTCTGCAGGGATTTAGCAAATGTCAAGCAGATCTGTTCCCGTCTACTCTCCAGGGACATGATTCCCAGAGTTTCAATGGTATCCCGGTAGCTGGTGTAAGGGATAGTGCACCCAGATTACAAAATTACATGTTTCCTTACCCTGTAAGCAGTCTAGGGACAAGGTATGACAGCAATCCATGCTTTGGTTTAGTGTCTCTGACACTGTTTCCAAATGCAAATGTTTTAGCATTTGTGACACAAATCCAATTCAAGTCATGGGACCGATATAAGCAATTATCATGTCCAAATCATCCAAAAGTATCTAAAAATGATAGTGAAGCTCACCAAATTCACTTATAGATAATTTAATCATGATGCATGAAAAATGCTAATATTGGTCCCATGACTAGAATAGGATTTGGGCCACAAATGCTAAAACGTTAGCATTTGGAAACAGTGTCAGCCATTGCCAGGGAAACTAAACCAAAGCATGGATTGCTGTCTTACCTTGTAAATAGGCTGCTTACATGGTAAGGAAACCAATGTGTCATTTTTCAATTTGAATGAACTATCCCTTAAGACTGGATCGAGATAATACTGGGAATACACTACACACTTTATACTGGACGGAAATACACCATAATACTGGAAATATACTACACACTTTATACTGGATGGATATACATCACAATACTGGAAATATACTATACACTTTATAATGGACAGAAATACACTACAATACTGGAAATATACTACACACTTTATACTGGATGGAAATACACCATAATACTGGAAATATACTACACACTTTATTCTGGATGGAAATACATCACAATACTGGAAATATACTACACACTTTATACTGGATGGATATACATCACAATACTGGAAATATACTATACACTTTATACTGGATGGATATACATCACAATACTGGAAATATACTACACACTTTATACTGGACGGAAATACACTACAATACTGGAAATATACTACACACTTTATAATGGACAGAAATACACTACAATCCTGGAAATATACTACACACTTTATTCTGGATGGAAATACACCATAATACTGTAAATATACTATACACTTTATACTGGATGGAAATACACCATAATACTGGAAATATACTACACACTTTAAAATGGACGGAAATAGTATTGTTACAGTATATTACATAGAGCAGTTCACAGACTAATGTGATCCAAGACAGGTTCGATAATGAGGCTGTGCATGCAATATCTCTATCTCTGTCTATAGGCATTGTCCAGAGGATAACCAAGACAAACTATAACACCTCTTGTTAGAATGAGGAGGACCAGACCTCTAGCTCTCATTAGCCCTGCAGAAGGAAGGGCTTGATTAGATTTACAATCCTACCTGGAATGTCAGATCAGTCAAGTCTCATAGTGTCAGGTTCCGCAGTGTCATACTGCCATGATAGAGCCTGAGGAATACAACCAGTTGTATTAGCCAACCAGCCACTGGAGAGCTGGTGTGTGCGTGCTGTGTGTGACGTATCGTGCTGTGTGTTTGTTTCTCCAGGCTGTCTCAGCTTGACAGCTCTCCTGCTAGACGTCAACCCTAAAGGCTGCCTGTCACAAACATAAACTGCCTATTGTCTCACTACCCATCTGGGGGAAAACTCAATTTGTAAAATCCACTCTATGCTTCTAATTTGAAGGCACCATGTCAGCATAGTCCACCAGTTATTGTGACTTTATATCCTTACTGCTACATTACCTTTTCTTACCCAGGACACCCTGTGTTTGTGTATTGGCCTGTTCACTTCCTGTTCGATGCAGTCATGTCATGTGAAAGCTACAAGGCTGCTTGTATTTCCTTCTATGACACATGATTGACAGTTGGCCTCTTGCCCACTCCACTAATATTAATCACTTATTGATTTCCTATCACTGACTCTCACATGCTGTGAGTTCCATACCTGGAGGAGAAAACAACCAACACACACACTGTATCAGAGAGCTGTTTGTATGTGTCTGTTTCGCTGAAAACAAATATTTTGACAAAAGCAACATCTTCCTGTTGGCTTGGCTTAATGTTGATGCTAAAACACACACAGACCATGAACCAGTTGAAATGAGAAATGTCTGTGTTCTTCTCAATTACAGTGTCTTCCTAATGAGTTCTGTACCGGTGTTTATTACCTTTATATCCATCAAATCAAAATCAAATCAAATCAAATCTATTTATATAGCCCTTCGTACATCAGCTGAAATCTCAAAGTGCTGTACAGAAACCCAGCCTAAAACCCCAAACAGCAAGCAATGCATGTGAAAGAAGCACGGTGGCTGGGAAAAACTCCCTAGGAAAAACTCCTGAGAAAGGCCAAAAACCTAGGAAGAAACCTAGAGAGGAACCAGGCTATGAGGGGTGGCCAGTCCTCTTCTGGCTGTGCCGGGTGGATATTATAACAGAACATGGTCAAGATGTTAAAATGTTCGTAAATGACCAGCATGGTCAAATAATAATAATCATAGTAATTGTCGAGGGTGCAACAAGCACGTCCGGTGAACAGGTCAGGGTTCCGTAGCCGCAGGCAGAACAGTTGAAACTGGAGCAGCAGCATGGCCAGGTGGACTGGGGACAGCAAGGAGTCATCATGCCAGGTAGTCCTAGGGCTCAGGTCCTCCGAGAGAAAGAGAGAAAGAAAGAGAGAATTAGAGAGAGCATATTTACATTCACACAGGACACTGGATAAGACAAGAGAATACTCCAGATGTAACAGACTGACCCTAGCCCCCCGACACATAAACTACTGCAGCATAAATACTGGAGGCTGAGACAGGAGGGATCAGAAGACACTGTGGCCCCATCCGATGATACCCCCGGACAGGGCCAAACAGGCAGGTTACAACCCCACCCACTTTGCCAAAGCACAGCCCCCACACCACTAGAGGGATATCTACAACCACCAACTTACCGTCCGAAGACAAGGCCGAGTATAGCCCACAAAGATGTCTGCCACGGCACAACCCAAGGGGGGGGCGCCAACCCAGACAGGAAGACCACGTCAGTGGCTCAACCTACTCAAGTGACGCACCCCTCCCATGGACGGCATGGAAGAACACCAGTAAGTCAGTGACTCAGCCCCTGTAAAAGGGTTAGAGGCAGAGAATCCCAGTGGGAAGAGGGGAACCGACAAGGCAGAGACAGCAAGGGCGGTTCGTTGCTCCAGCCTTTCCGTTCACCTTCACACTCCTGGGCCAGACTATACTTAATCATAGGACCTACTGAAGAGATAAGTCTTCAGTAAAGACTTAAAGGTTGAGACTGAGTCTGCGTCTCTCACATGGGTAGGCAGACCATTCCATAAAAATGGAGCTCTATAGGAGAAAGCCCTACCTCCAGCCGTTTGCTTAGAAATTCTAGGGACAATTAGGAGGCCTGCGTCTTGTGACCGTAGCGTACGTGTAGGTATGTACGGCAGGACCAAATCGGAAAGATAGGTAGGAGCAAGCCCATGTAATGCTTTGTAGGTTAGCAGTAAAACCTTGAAATCAGCCCTTGCCTTAACAGGAAGCCAGTGTAGGGAAGCTAGCACTGGAGTAATATGATCAAATTTTTTGGTTCTAGTCAGGATTCTAGCAGCCGTATTTAGCACTAACTGAAGTTTGTTTAGTGCTTTATCCGGGTAGCCGGAAAGTAGAGCATTGCAGTAGTCGAGCCTAGAAGTAACAAAAGCATGGATTAATTTTTCTGCGTCATTTTTGGACAGAAAGTTTCTGATTTTTGCAATGTTACGTAGATGGAAAAAAGCTGTCCTTGAAGCAGTCTTGATATGTTCTTCAAAAGAGAGATCAGGGTCCAGAGTAACGCCGAGGTCCTTCACAGTTTTATTTGAGACGACTGTACAACCATCCAGATTAATTGTCAGATTCAACAGAAGATCTCTTTGTTTCTTGGGACCTAGGACAAGCATCTCTGTTTTGTCCGAGTTTAAAAGTAGAAAATTTGCAGCCATCCACTTCCTTATGTCTGAAACACAGGCTTCTAGCGAGGGCAATTTTGGGGCTTCACCATGTTTCATTGAAATGTACAGCTGTGTGTCGTCCGCATAGCAGTGAAATTTAACATTATGTTTTCGAATGACATCCCCAAGAGGTAAAATATATAGTGAAAACAATAGTGGTCCTAGAACGGAACCTTGAGGAACACCGAAATTTACAATTGATTTGTCAGAGGACGAACCATTCACAGAGACAAACTGATATCTTTCCGACAGATAAGATCTAAACCAGGCCAGAACTTGTCCATGTAGACCAATTTGGGTTTCCAATCTCTCCAAAAGAATGTGGTGATCGATGGTATCAAAAGCGGCACTAAGATCTAGGAGCACGAGGACAGATGCAGAGCCTCGGTCTGACGTCATTAAAAGGTCATTTACCACCTTCACAAGTGCAGTCTCAGTGCTATGATGGGGTCTAAAACCAGACTGAAGCGTTTCGTATACATTGTTTGTCTTCAGGAAGGCAGTGAGTTGCTGCGCAACAACTTTTTCTAAAATTTTTGAGAGGAATGGAAGATTCGATATAGGCCGATAGTTTTTTATAATTTCTGGGTCAAGATTCGGCTTTTTCAAGAGAGGCTTTATTACTGCCATTTTTAGTGAGCTTGGTACACATCCGGTGGATAGAGAGCCGTTTATTATGTTCAACATAGGAGGGCCAAGCACAGGAAGCAGCTCTTTCAGTAGTTTAGTTGGAATAGGGTCCAGTATGCAGCTTGAGGGTTTGGAGGCCATGATTATTTTCATCATTGTGTCAAGAGATATAGTACTAAAACACTTTAGTATCTCCCTTGAGCCAGGGTCCTGGCAGAGTTGTGCAGACTCTGGACAATGAAGCCCTGGAGGAATACCCAGATTTAAAGATGAGTCCGTAATTTGCTTTCTAATGATCATGATCTTTTCCTCAAAAAAGTTCATAAATTTATTACTGCTGAAGTGAAAGCCATCCTCCATTTGCGAATGCTGCTTTTTAGTTAGCTTTGCGACAGTGTCAAAAAGAAATTTCGGATTGTTCTTATTTTCCTCAATTAAGTTGGAAAAATAGGATGATCGTGCAGCAGTGAGGGCTCTTCGATACTGCACGGTACTGTCTTTCCAAGCTAGTCGGAAGACTTCCAGTTTAGTGTGGCGCCATTTCCGTTCCAATTTTCTGGAAGCTTGCTTCAGAGCTCGTGTATTTTCTGTATACCAGGGAGCTAGTTTCTTATGACAGATGTTTTTAATTTTTAGGGGTGCAACTGCATCTAGGGTATTGCGCAAGGTTGAATTGAGTTCCTCGGTTAGGTGGTTAACTGATTCTTGTCCTCTGACGTCCTTGGGTAGGCAGAGGGAGTCTGGAAGGGCATCAAGGAATCTTTGGGTTGTCTGAGAATTTATAGCACGACTTTTAATCTTCCTTGGTTGGGGTCTGAGCAGATTATTTGTTGCAATTGTAAACGCAATAAAATGGTGGTCCGATAATCCAGGATTATGAGGAAAAACATTTGCCATATCCATGGATTGTTTTAAGCAGTGGTGGTGTATTGAGCTGTGGTAGAGGAGTAATGAATATGGTGTGTGTCCAGCAGTGGTCCTACCATTAATCTCATCAATACTAAGTGGCCTAGGGCCTATTTAGACCTGATGGGGGGAGGAGAGGAGAGGAGAGACTTACTGAAGAGATGGTGATTGGGTCTCAATAGGGTGATTGGGAGGCTCAATTCATTGTGCTTCTCTTTAACTGCCATTTCCTGAAAGTCAGACTCTTCCCACACGCCATTAGATTTTTCTCAGCTTCAGAAGCATCTACGTTCACAAGATTTTGTGTGGTTACCCTTAGATATATTATCCAGACTTGTATAGAGGGAATTGTTGTTATATTGTCAGATTTGGAGTCTGGATAACATTTTATTTGAAAATATGCAGTGGTGTAAAGTACTTAAGTAAAAATACTTGAAAGTACTACTTAAGTCGTTTTTTGGGCATCTGTACTTTACTATAAATATTATTGACAACTTTTACTTTTACTTTGGGCTCCCGAGTGGTGCAGGGGTCTAAGGCACTGCATCTCAGTGCTAGAGGTGTCACTACAGACACCCTGGTTTGAATCCAAGCTGTATCACATCTGGCTGTGATTGGGAGTCCCATAGGGCGCCGCACAATTGGCCCAGCGTCGTCCGGGTTTGGCCGGTGTAGGCCATCATTGTAAATAAGAATTAGTTCTTAGTGGATTTGCATAGTTAAATAAAGGTTAAATATAAAAAATAAATGTAGTTTCTACATTCCTAAAGAAAATGATATACTTTCTACTCCATACATTTTCCCTGACACTCAAAAGTACTCTTTACATTTTGAATGCTTAGCAGGACAGGAAAATGGTCTAATTCACACACTTATCAAGAGAACATCCCTGGTCATCCCTACTGCCTCTGATCTGGCAGACTCACTAAACACATGCTTCGTTTGTAAATTATGTCTGAGTGTTGGAGTGTCACGTCCTGACCAGCAGTATAGAGGATATTTTGTTATTGTAGTTTGGTCAGGACGTGGCAGAGGGTAGTTTATTTATGTATTACGGGTTTTTTTTGGTCACTGGTCTATGTTTGTATTTCTATGTGTATGTTCTAGGGTAGTTTTTCTATGTGTAGGTTGGGTGCTGGGCTCTCAATTGGAGGCAGGTGTTTCTAGTTGCCTCTGATTGGGAGTCCTATAAATAGGTGTGTGTTTTTGTTCATCACTTGTGGGTAGTTGTTTGAGAGCACTGCTTTTGTTGAGCCTGTCGTTAGTTTGTTTATTGTTTTTCCGTGGTGTTCTCATTTTATTTAACAAATATGTTGAGCACGCAACCCGCTGCGCCTTGGTCCCATTCTCTCTTCCACGACAGCTGTGACATGGAGCATGCCCCTAGCTATCCGTAACTTAATTTTTTTTTTTTAAATGGTGCCGTCTGGTTTGCTTAATAAGGAATTTGAAATGATTTAAACTTTTACTTTTACTTTTGATACTTAAGTATATTTAAAACCAAATACTTTTAGACTTTTACTCAAGTAGGATTTTACTGGATGACTTTCACTTTTACGTGAGTCATTTTCTATTAGTAAGGTACTGTATCTTTACTTTTACTCAAGTATGACAATTGGATACTTTTTCCACCACTGGAAATATGCACCAAAAATTCAGGTTCCGTACATGTCTTTAGTATTTTACAGATAGAAAGATGAAAAAAGTATACTGTATATCCTCAATCTGCTCTTTCCAAGTCTGGTCCTGGAGTGTCCAGAAAATTTGATTTGTGGTATATGCAAATATGCACATATTTAATGAGAACGCCTAATTTGCATATTGTCATACAATATTTCAAAACAGTTGTAATATAAAACAGTATTATATTGCTGTCTGTAATCATCTGGTTCATTGTGATATGGTTAAGGGGAAGAAATGACCCTATTTGGGTGTGGTACCTCGCCTTGCTGGTGACTGTAGATGGTTTGTTAGGGTCTGTTAGGGACTCAAGGTAACGTCCTTTTCAATTAGGTTTTATTTAGCATTGTAAATAGATGGTTTAAACATCCACTGTGTCGAATGATACAGTGAAAACTGATGCATATAGTGAGCATATTTATTCAGTAAAATAAACTCAACCATTGAATCGAATACACTGAATCGTTAACACTAGTTGAAATAAACATCCCTCCCTATATCATCAGTCTCTGTTTCCATCTCTAACAGGCGCTGACTCGTCACAGCAACAACACTAGCAAGAGTAATGACTTGCCATGGTGCTGAAGTCAGCTGACCTTCAATGCACAAATTACATTACGCAGGAGAGAGGAGGGAGTGGCCATCTTGGAGAGTGATTTAGGTAATGCCCAGCAGCTCAACTGGGCAGGGGGCGGGGGGGGGGGGGGGCGGGGGCGGGGGCCTTGGAGCGATGCCTGAGTCATAGTGTTGGGAAGGAGTCTGTAGTAAATCAGATCACTTTCCACCTCACTGGTTCTGATAAAAAAAATATAGCAGTTCTGGCAACCAGGGGAATCTAATGTTTCCTAAAGAGTGTGTCAATTCCTTCTTGTCTAACTCTACACTGTCAAAAACAATAACACACAGTTGAGTCTCTCACACCGTTGACACGTCTCATTCATTCTCTCTCCTTCCTATCTCTTTCTTTCTCTCTTCTTCCTCTCTCTCATTCCTCTCTTCCTTTTTCCTCTTTGCTCCTCTATACTCACCTTCTCTTTCTCTCTATAGTTCCAGGAGAGAAGAGAGTGCCTGTTGCCCAAGTCGCTGTCTGTGTACTTACCTGCATCTGTAACTGATATTGGCTTCCTAGTCATTCTGTTCCAGGGGAAACACATTGTGAGAAAGCCTCATCCATCACACTAACAAACCCCTGGCAGCAGTGCAGCTCTCCGCACACTCGTAATGCTTTACGACATTGTCATTTAAAGATGACACATGATAGGACAATGCTCCCCTACACACTTACACTAGCACACATGCACACATGCACTGTTGGCGCTGCTGAGGAGGCAGAGGCAGGCAGAGATGGATGGGCAGCTGCAGTGTGTGTGTGTGTGTGTTTGTGTGTGTTTGTGTGTGTGCACTGACCATTATAAGAGTGAAACAGATTAGTCTATTTCACACTGTGAGCTTTTTTACATGACAACCGGCACTGGTTATTTATTTGATTCTTTTTGCAGTTTTTACATTCTCCATGAAGTTCTGTCTGAATATACAGAGAGAGAGAGAGAGAGACAGAAGGAATGAGAGAGATGGAAGTAGAGAGAGAGATGGAAGGAGATAGAGACATAGACCGTATGACTGACCAGAGGTCTATAAGTCTATGCTACCAGAGAGGACATGTTGGCTCTAACTAACAGGACATCTGCTCCTCCACCTCTCATTTACATGTCTGACAATAATGAAGCTTTAAGAGACAGCAGAGTTAGAAGCTGATGTCAGCTCTGCTCTGTAGAGGAGGACTGGACTGTTTTCATTTGCCATTGTGGTGTCAGAGGCAACTAGCTGGATTTATATGAAACAGAAAGTCCCAAGTCAATCTCTGTTTGATGGTTAAGGGCTGTTGTCTACAACTAGATCTCACAGTCTCAGTCAGAATTAGACGTTCATCCATGTTTCTTAAACGTCAAATTTCGAACTTCTTCCAAACGTCAAATTCCGAAGTGTTTTAGGTTAAGTTTAGGCATTAATTCCGAATCTCTAAAATCAAAGATAAAACGCTGCATTTGAACATGCAAACTTTGGCACCAGAGGCAGATGCTTAAGTTTAGGCATGAACTCCGAATGGTTATGGTAAGGGTTAAAGTTTGGGATATGCTTAAAACCAAAATCTCGGGCCCTCCCGCGTGGCGCAGCGGTCTAAGACACTGCATCGCAGTGCTAGAGGCGTCACTACGATCCCGGGCTGTATCACAACCGGCCTTGATTGGGAGTCCCACAGGGCGGCACACAATTGGCCCAGCGTCGTCCGTGTTAGAGGAGGGTTTGGCCGGGGGGTTTACTTGGCTCATCGTGCTCTAGCAACTCCTTGTGGCGGGCCGGGCGCCTGCAGGCTGACCTTGGTCGTCAGGTGAACGGTGTTTCCTCCAACACATTGGTGCGGCTGGCTTCTGGGTTAAGCGGGCAGGTGTTAAGAAGCGTGGTTTGGCAGGTCATGTTTCGGAAGACGCATGACTCGACCTTCGCCTCCCGAGCCTGTTGAGAAGTTGCAGCGATGAGACAAGATCGAAATTGAGGAGAAAAAGAGGGTAAAATACAAAAAAATATACAACCAATAAAAAAAGAAATCTCAAAAACAACTTTCTATCGCTGGATTCAAACACCAGAGGCAGATGCTTACGCCTCACTGTTGACATGTCATCTCCTGATGTCCTCCGACATTGATGGACGTTGAATAGTGACTTGGTTGTCTAAGGTACATTCAGGTGAGCTCTACAAAGGTGTGTGCTTTTAGTTTTATTAGCCTTGTTGGGACCATATCGATAGTCCCCCAAGAAAACAAATATTTTACGGATATTTTAGGATTGGTGTTAGAATTAGGGTTAGGGTTTATGTTAAGGGTAAGGGCTAGGTTTAGGGTTAGGGAAAATAGTATGTTGAATGGGAATCAATTGTTTGGTCTCCACAAGTATAGTAAAACAAACATGTGCGTGTGTGGGTGTGGGCGTGAGCGTGTGTGTGTGTGTGTGTGTGTAGTAGGGGACTCTATGAAGGAAGAATTCATATTTCAGATCCAGCTGCAGTGAAACATCTGGGCCCCTAGTGCCTCACACCCTGGCCCCCTTGGCCATCGGTCCCTTAGATGATCTATAATTGATTAGACCATTAATTAATGAGAGGAAACGGAGCCCAGGTGCACAACACATTAACACACACTAATTATAAAGCTCAGCTAGAGGGATACACTGGCAGGTATGCGTAAGTGGCAGCAAGGAAGTCAGGCACAGGAGAGCAGGTATTTGGTAGCACACAGAGCCTTTTATTCAGGCGAACCAAAAACACACGGCACAATGAACATGAAATACAAAACGGGTGTACATAACCCAGCGCAACCAGACTAACGTGCGCTTACATCAACACAGATTAACAATACCACACAAAGACATGGGGGAAACAGAGGGTTAAATACACCACACATAATGAGGGACAATGAGAACCAGGTGTGTAGAAAAACGAGACAAAAGAAATGGAAAATGAAAAATGGATCGGCGATGGCTAGAAGGCCGGTGACGCCGACCGCTGAACACCACCCGAACAAGGAGAGGCATCGACTTCGGCAGAAGTCGTGACATACACAAGGGATGAAGCCAACAAGGTGAACAATTTGTGGATGAGACCTTGAGCAAGGCACTTAACCCTAATTTGCTTGAGGGGGTGTTGTACAATATATTTTACTGCACCTATCTGGTGTATGTGACAATAAAACACACCCACCTACATATATATATATATAGACAGATACTGTAAATGTAGCCCCTCTGTATGCCAACTGTATTGCAGCCAATAGGTGGTAGTCCACATATCCCATAAATGCATTCGTTGGTTCAACTAATGGGTTCTGAGGCTAATACAGTCTGATACCGTCTTCAAGCATGTTTGTGAAAGCAACATCCTTGACTTCACTATAATAGGGAATAGAGCCATGCTACTGTCTTATATAAGGCTCAGTTAGCTTGTTGGTAGAGAGGAGGGGAGTAAGAGGACATTAGTGCTTTAGTGCCAGCCTGACCTCCTCCACTCAGCCTCTTACTCTGAAACTGCCAGGGGGACAGTAACAGCTATGTAACTGTCCCTGACTCAAATGACATTCCCCATATAATGCTCTTCTTTTGAACAGAGCCCATAACCTTTACAAACATTATGCAGCCCTCTTCATACAGCCTTTACAAACATTATCCAGCCCTCTTCATACAGCCTTTACAAACATTATCCAGCCCTCTTCATACAACCTTTACAAACATTATCCAGCCCTCTTCATACAGCCTTTACAAACATTATCCAGCCCTCTTCATACAGCCTTTACAAACATTATCCAGCCCTCTTCATACAGCCTTTACAAACATTATGCAGCCCTCTTCATACAGCCTTTACAAACATTATCCAGCCCTCTTCATACAGCCTTTACAAACATTATCCAGCCCTCTTCAGCCAAACTTCCTCAATGTCATAACACACAGGGAGAGTGTATCTAAAGTGGTGCAGCAACCATCCATTTTATTAAGACAGTTTTCTGCCTGGTATAAAAACATATTGATTCAGAGCCATCTCATTCTGAGAAGCGGCCCATGCAGGGATGGAGAGAATATTTATGGTTTCCGTAAGTGATGGCTCCTATAATGTAATTACTGCATGGAGAGATAGAGAGAGAGAGCGACAGAGAAAGAGAGAAAGAAAGAGAGAGATAAAAAAGAGAGAGGGTGGGTGGGTGGGACAGAATAGTTTGCACTCTCATGACTTCCACTCCTCTCTCATCCATCTCTCTCTCCTCTCTGTTCATCCCTCTCTCCTTTAGTTTACAGGAAGCCATGGATGTTAATCTGATTGCTGGTTCTGAACACAGAGAGATAATTCAATCTAACAAGGGCTAACCCAGTTACACGCACTGTTACGTATTGGGATAGCCTCCAGTCTGGCAGGTACACACACACACACACACACACACACACACACACACACACACACACACACACACACACACACACACACACACACACACACACACACACACACACACACACAGACACACACACACACACATGCAGAGGAATGGCTGTTGTCGCGTGTGTGTGTCTGAGGCAGAGGGGGACACTGTAGGGGTGTGTGTGTGTAGGGGGGGGGGGGGGAGCACGCACACGTCTTAGTGCAGTGTGTGTCCGGGATGGGGCTGCTCTAGATTTCTGACTGTAGGGTTCTAATATTTGATGATATGTAGATAATGAGTACAAAACGACAAAGACTGGAAACCAATTTAGGATATTTAATAACAACCGGTCGTGGAACAGAACACTTACAAGCATAGAGTTCAACATGCTTTTGTTTCAACACACTATCTAAGCAAACCCTATAGACCCAGGTAGTTAAATCAAATCAAATTGTATTTGTCACGTGCCGAATACAACAGGTCACCTTACCGTGAAATGCTTATTTACAAGTTATGACCTAGTAAAAAGGGCACTGCCATCTTCAGAAACCCACCATAGACAGGTTCGTATTGGACTGACAGGTCTGCTTCAAATAAACCAACAATAAATGTCTTCAAACACACAGAGAAGAGTATTTACTGTCTCAAACCTTGTTATCCAAAGAAAGAGGAAGTGCTTGGTTTCCAGAAGCAGAGAGTTACATCAACCAAATTGAATATGTAATAAAATCTACTTCAGTGTTTCATCGGCCTGTCAATGATTTTTAAATAGTTAATAGATAAACATGTCGTCTGAGCATTGATTTATTTGACAAAATGGCAAACATAAAAGACAAGACTTCAAGGAGATGGATGATGTTACATAATAGTGGTAGAAAAAGATGGCAGTATAATTCACACAGTACACACACTTTACCATGCATAACAGAGGGAACGACAGAGGAGAGAAAAAAGAGAAGAGAATAAAAGAGAGGAAGGGGCAATCAAAGACTTTGATCCAGGACTAAGATAACACTGGGAGCCAATGGGACTCCTTGCTGAATGAAACTAAATGGAACTAAATGAAACTACTGGACCAGTTGGCTCTAATGTCTACTTCTTGGTCTCTTTATGACACTAGCTACTGTCCAATCCCTCTTTGTATAATTTTAGCTCAGGCCAAAGTAATACAGACTCAGTTGTGTCAATGAAAACATCAGTATGACACTCTTAGTATGCCGCTCTCTCTCTCTCTCTCTCCCTCACCATGCGAAATTAAAGGGATTCCTTGAGAAAGGTGAAAGAGCTATTAGTCTCTCAATCTAAAAATCACACGCACCCACACACAGACACACACACAGACACACACAGAGACACACACAGACACACACACAGACACACACACAGACACACACACAGAGACACACACAGAGACACACACACACAGACACACACAGTGACACACACAGACACACACAGAGACACACAGAGACTCACACAGAGACACACACAGAGACACACACAGAGACACACACACACAGACACACAGAGACACACAGAGACACACACACAGACACACACAGAGACACACACAGAGACACACACACACAGACACACACAGTGACACACACAGACACACACAGAGACACACAGAGACTCACACAGAGACACACACAGAGACACACACAGACACACACAGAGACACACACACAGAGACACACACACACAGACACACACAGAGACACACGCACAGACACACACACACACAGAGACACACACAGAGACACACACACAGAGACACACACACACAGACACACACAGAGACACACACACAGACACACACAGAGACACACACACACACACAGACACACACACAGACACACACACAGACACACACACAGGCTATTTGTCTCTCAGTCTAAAGAGGCAGAGTAGGACTAGCAGATCAATACATATATCTTTAGGCTGCTCATTGGATTAGATTTGGGCTGTGTGTGCACAGCGGTTTCTCTCGATCACGACACACTGGGGAGACGGTTGGTTAGGGATACACTGACAGGACGCCTTATGACTCATATACAGCAGAGAGGCAGATAGTTATTATGGGTTACACTAAATGGCATGCCAAGATGATATATTGCAGGTATTATAAAAATGACTTATTTGTTCAGTTATTCAACGAGAGGGACCCTGGCTACCCAAACCAACATCTCAGGAGCAAGGAGCCTTCCATGAACACAACATCTGCTCACAGTACAGTAGTGCCACATATGGGGAACCATATACAACACATCCACTTTCTCTCATTATCTTTACCTGAGTGAAATAGTAACTATAACTAGAATTCTCTTCAATAGGAAAAAGTAGGTGGTCAATTGGCCCAGACAAAGGACACACACACACACACACACACACACACACACACACACACACACAGTTAGAAGACAGTAATGTACTGTATAAAAATGTAAACGCAACATGCAACAATTTCAAAGATTTTACTGAGTTATAGTTCATATAAGGAAATCAGTCAATTGAAATAAACTCATTAGGCCCTAATCTATGGATTTCACATGACTGGGCAGGGGCACAGCCATGGGTGGGCCTTGGAGGGCACAGGCCCACC
This sequence comes from Salmo trutta, assembly GCF_901001165.1. Lineage (NCBI taxonomy): Eukaryota > Metazoa > Chordata > Actinopteri > Salmoniformes > Salmonidae > Salmo > Salmo trutta. The sequence goes on along the minus strand of NC_042980.1, from coordinate 29,546,085 downwards.
CACTGGGGAGCCAGGCCCAGTGAGTTTTTCCCCACAAAAGGGCTTTATTACAGACAGAAATAATCCTCAGCACCCCACCGGATGTGGAGGTCCTATGCTGGCGTGTTACACGTGGTCTGCGGTTGTGAGGCCAGTTGGACGAACTACCAAATTCTCTAAATTGACATCGGAGGCAGCTTATGGTAGAGAAATTAACATTCAATTCTCTAGCAACAGCTCTGGTGGACGTTCCTGCAGTCAGCATGCCAATTGCAAACTCCCTCAAAACGTGAGACATCTGCGGCGTTGGGGCCTTTATTGTCCCCAGCACAAGGTGCACCTGTGTAATGATCATGCTGTTTAATCAGCTTCTTGATATGCCACACCTGCCAGGTCGATGGATTATCTTGGCAAAGGAGAAATGCTCACTAACAGGGATGTAAACCAATTTGTGCACAAAGTTGGAGAGAAATTAGCTTTTTGTGCATATGGAACATTTCTGGGATCTTTTATTTCAGCTCCTGAAACATGGGACCAACACTTTACACGTTGTGCTTATATTTTGGTTCAGTGTAGATAGATTCAGTGAAGGGAGAGCTCTGTTCAGCTGCTGCGTATCCTTGGCTGTTGATGCTAATTGGTGTTTCTGCCCGAGCACGTTCAGACCAACACAATAAGGAGAGGACATCATTATTTACCCCACACTAAGGTTCTCTTACTGACGTTCACTGGTGCTAAGCAAATTCTCTGCAGTAGATAATTCTGGAATCTATCTGTCCAACTACTACCAAGGATACCATTGGATTACCACTGCACAATGAGTCACAACAGATACAGTAGATTGATCATTTCTTTAAGGATGACTGATTTTCACTCTCCCTCCCTTTACCATTTCATCCATCTCTCTCTCCATCGCTCTCTTTTTATCTCTCATCCCTTCCTCTCTCTCTCTCCCTCTGTCCCTCCCTCTTTCCCCTCTCTCTTTCTCTCCCTCCATCCATCTCTGTCTCTCTCCATATCTCTCTATCTATCAGGGTAATTTCACTAATGGAATGGCTTGTATTCAGGCCAGATTTCTGCCAGCCAGTAAGCGATGCTCCTTAACTGCTTAAAGCAATATTGAATCCTTCTCCTGCTGAGGGGAAGTATACAGCTGTAGAAAAGTGTTGCAAGACCTTCCATTACAACTCGGTTATACCCCTGTATTTCCTGCTGGGTCATGAAGGGGTCGTGGTGTGTGTGTGTGTGTGTGTGTGCATGCGTGCGTGCGTGCGTGCGTGAGTGTGTGTGCATCCATGCGTGAGTGTGTGTGTGTGACTATGAGAGAAGTGTTGCCTGCTGCATTAGTTACCAAACAGCACTTTGGTGGAGAGCCATTGGACCAGGAGAGTCACTGGTCAGGAGTCACTGGTCAGGAGAGCCACTGGTCAGGAGAGTCACTGGTCAGGAGTCACTGGTCAGGAGAAACACTGGTCAGGAGAGCCACTGGTCAGGAGAAACACTGGTCAGGAGAGTCACTGGTCAGGAGAGTCACTGGTCAGGAGAGCCACTGGTCAGGAGAGTCACTGGTCAGGAGAGTCACTGGTCAGTAGAGCCACTGGTCAGGAGAGTCACTGGTCAGTAGAGTCACTGGTCAGTAGAAACACTGGTCAGTAGAGTCACTGGTCAGGAGAACCACTGGTCAGGAGAGTCACTGGTCAGGAGAGTCACTGGTCAGGAGAACCACTGGTCAGGAGAGTCACTGGTCAGGAGAGTCACTGGTCAGGAGAGTCACTGGTCAGGAGAACCACTGGTCAGGAGAGTCACTGGTCAGGAGAGTCACTGGTCAGGAGAGTCACTGGTCAAGAGTCACTGGTCAGGAGTCACTGGTCAGGAGAGTCACTGGTCAGGAGTCACTGGTCAGGAGAGTCACTGGTCAGGAGAGTCACTGGTCAGGAGAACCACTGGTCAGGAGAACCACTGGTCAGTAGAGTCACTGGTCAGTAGAGCCACTGGTCAGGAGAACCACTGGTCAGTAGAACCACTGGTCAGTAGAACCACTGGTGAGGAGAACCACTGGTCAGGAGAACCACTGGTCAGGAGAGCCACTGGTCAGGAGAACCACTGGTGAGGAGAACCACTGGTCAGGAGAACCACTGGTAAGGAGAGCCACTGGTCAGGAGAACCACTGGTGAGGAGAACCACTGGTCAGCAACTGGTCAGGAGAACCACTGGTGAGGAGAACCACTGGTCAGTAGAACCACTGGTCAGCCACTGGTCAGGAGAACCACTGGTGAGGAGAACCACTGGTCAGTAGAACCACTGGTCAGCCACTGGTCAGGAGAACCACTGGTCAGCCACTGGTCAGGAGAACCACTGGTGAGGAGAACCACTGGTCAGCCACTGGTCAGCTAAGGTCTCAGTCTGATGAAATGCCTTTCACCAGCCAGACCAGCTGGATATATGAATAGCTTCTGAATCATATATAAAATGTGTGTATGGAACTCTTCCAACACCACACCCACTCACATCCACCTCCTCTGCTCGTGTCTGTCAGTTCAACATCTTGGCTGGCAGTCCATTTCTATACAAGAAGGGTGGGATGGGGGCTTCCTGAGGCAGCTTACTGGCAGCACTTGGTTGGGGGGTGGGTCTGGTTTAGGCTGGGTGGGGGGTGCTGGTGTTACGGAGACTGAAGTGAGTGTGCCAGTGGCTCCATTAACTCTGATTGAAGGTGAGGCAACACAGATTCAACTTTCAGTGAAGGTGAAGAGTTTCTCTCTGAGCTCATCAGACAGACACACACACACACACACACACACACACACACACACAAACAAACACACCGTCTCTCACACGTGTCAGACACACACAGAGTTATGGGCCGACGGTCACATGCCAGTGCTTCATTGGATTGATGAAGAGAGGGAGAGAGAGAGGGGAGAGAAAGGGAGAGAGAGAGAATCTAAGCTCAGGTCTGTCAGGGGCCAATCCAGTAAAGAGAGCTACCCCCCCTCCCCATGTCTCTCTCCCTCTCAACACACAAGATAACAGTCATTCCTCTGCGTGTGTATGTGTGTGTGTTTGTCTGTGTTTATGTGTGTGTACATGTATGTGTGTGTGTTTGTGTGTCATTTCAGAGTTGCATCACAGAAGTGACATGTTTATATGATATGATATTACCATGGTGAATACAGGGGAGTAATTATAAACATGTCATGGAGGATGAAATACTATACAGGGCACTCAGCGCATTACAACCATGGATCTCTGAATCTATTGCATGTATGATAAAGAACATGGGACAGAAAACTTGTTCACAGTTAATCAGTCGTAAGAGTCAAACAAGGAAAAAATAGCAAATGTATTGGTGGAGCTAACGGTTCTGTCCATTCTAGCGTGGCCAAATAGTGACAACCACTTGATCAACAGTAGTGTGTGAGAGTGGTGACAGGATACAGACAGAGTGTAATGGGATCCTTGCAGTGATCCTGTCACTGGGTTAGACTACTGAGACTCACAATAGATACGGTGACTAATGCCTCCATCACATTGTGCACTGGACAGCTGTGTCACTAGAGGCTATAAGAGGGTTCTGTCTGTAAATGGAAAGAATAGAGAATGAAGAAAGATGGGAGAATGGTGGATGAATGAATGAAGAGGGGGGAATGGTGGATGAAGGTAGAGGGGAGAATGGTGGATGAATGAAAAGGGGAGAATGGTGGATGAATGAAAAGAGGAGAATGTGGATGAATGAAAAGGGGAGAATGGTGGATGAAGGTAGAGGGGAGAATGGTGGATGAATGAAAAGGGGAGAATGGTGGATGAAGGTAGAGGGGAGAATGTTGGATGAATGAAAAGGGGAGAATGGTGGATGAAGGTAGAGGGGAGAATGGTGGATGAATGAAAATGGGAGAATGGTGGATGAAGGTAGAGGGGAGAATGGTGGATGAATGAAAAGGGGAGAATGGTGGGTGAAGGTAGAGGGGAGAATGTTGGATGAATGAAAAGGGGAGAATGGTGGATGAAGGTAGAGGGGAGAATGGTGGATGAATGAAAATGGGAGAATGGTGGATGAAGGTAGAGGGGAGAATGGTGGATGAATGAAAAGGGGAGAATGGTGGATGAAGGTAGAGGGGAGAATGGTGGATGGCGGAGAAAATAAGAGGAAGGTAGGAGGAAGAAGGAGATGGTAAGAAGAAACCAGGCAGTGTTTTTTACACTCAGGAAAGGGAGAATGGAGAAGAATGGAGCAGATGGGGGAATGTGAGGGGGAAGAGAGGATGCGAGTGAAGGAAGTAGGGAAAAAGCTAGCCACAGGATGCCCTGTGTGTGTGTGCATGTGAGAGAGAGAGCGAAAGAGCACGAGAGAGAGTATGTGTGCGCATGTGTGTGAGTAAAACTCCAGTACTGCCCTAATTTGTTTACAGAGGTGTCCTGCAGTCCACACGTCACAGTTATGTCTGGCTTTAGCTATTCACATGTCAGTGGAGGCTGGTGGGAGGAGCTATAGGAGGACTGGCTCATTGTAATGGCTGGAATGGAATGAATGGAAAGGTATCAAACATATCAAACATATAGAAACCACTTCACTCCGTTCTATTGATTCCATTCCAGCCATTACAATGAGCCTGTCCTCCTATAGGTCCTCCCACCAGCCTCCAATGTCACATGTTCGCATTCACACAGACAGCCTAGAGTTGATATAGCTGCTACCTTCCTTCTCCCAAGTAGGTGAATGCAACAGTGGGGATTTTGACGGTTAGGTTTAGGCATTAATTCTGATTTGTTAAGGTTTAGGGTTTGGGACAGGGTTAAAACTAAAACAACTTGACGGTTAGGTTTAGGCATTAATTCCGAATGGTTAAAGTAAAGGTAATATTTTTTTTTTTAAATGAACAGTGCCTAACACTGGGATTGAACCCTTGATCCTTGGAGCCGGAGGTCATTGTTTACACCCATCCGTCATCCCCATCCAAAACACCTTAGCAAGACGTGAGCCTACTTGACGGTAATAGTGCTCACTGTTGCCCCCTAGTGGCCAGTATTGAAATAATCTCCGGAAGTCCTAAGGACCTGGACAAACCTCAAATAAAGCACTGGATCTGAGATGCAGCTAGTTGCCAAACTACTGCCCTGTGGAAAGCCTCACCTGTGGTAACTTCTAACACCTTTGTTTCACATAGAGAAAGAGAAAGAGAGAGAGAGCTATTTCTCTATCTCTTCATCTCTCTCCCTCTCTTATTTCCTCTAACTGGTGCTGCCTTGATTATTAATAGACCAACTGAATGGATCTTTAGAATTAGGATCTATTAGCAGAGCAAAGAGGAGATATTCCAGGAGAAGACCATCAGTAGTCTCCAGGGAGGGATATTGTGATCATTCATTACAGTAACATTCTCTCAGAGTGGCTATTGTGGGACATAAACCGTCTGAGTGGTTCAATTCCCTAGAAATACATTAAAATGTCACGACATAGCCTATTGGTTATTAATGGTCCTGCCAGGCGCAGGAAGAAAAATGCCAAGCTGGGAATAAATACAGAAGGCTTCAGAAAGAAAAGCATAGTGAGTTCTCAAGGAAAGTTCAGTGTAGCCATACTGGGTAATGGGGTGAACAATGTAGCCATACTGGGTAATGGGGTGAACAATGTAGCCATACTGGGTAATGGGGTGAACAATGTAGCCATACTGGGTAATGGGGTGAACAATGTAGCCATACTGGGTAATGGGGTGAACAATGTAGCCATACTGGGTAATGGGGTGAACAATGTAGCCATACTGGGTAATGGGGTGAACAATGTAGCCATACTGGGTAATGGGGTGAACAATGTAGCCATACTGGGTAACGGAGTGAACGATGTAGCCATACTGGGTAAAGGGGTGAACGATGTAGCCATACTGGGTAATGGGGTGAACAATGTAGCCATACTGGGTAACGGGGTGAACGATGTAGCCATACTGGGTAATGGAGTGAACGATGTAGCCATACTGGGTAACGGGGTGAACAATGTAGCCATACTGGGTAACGGGGTGAACGATGTAGCCATACTGGGTAACGGGGTGAACGATGTAGCCATACTGGGTAATGGGGTGAACGATGTAGCCATACTGGGTAATGGGGTGAACAATGTAGCCATACTGGGTAACGGGGTGAACGATGTAGCCATACTGGGTAATGGGGTGAACAATGTAGCCATACTGGGTAACGGGGTGAACGATGTAGCCATACTGGGTAATGGGGTGAACGATGTAGCCATACTGGGTAACGGGGTGAACAATGTAGCCATACTGGGTAACGGGGTGAACAATGTAGCCATACTGGGTAATGGGGTGAACAATGTAGCCATACTGGGTAATGGGGTGAACAATGTAGCCATACTGGGTAATGGGGTGAACGATGTAGCCATACTGGGTAACGGGGTGAACAATGTAGCCATACTGGGTAACGGGGTGAACAATGTAGCCATACTGGGTAATGGGGTGAACAATGTAGCCATACTGGGTAATGGGGTGAACAATGTAGCCATACTGGGTAATGGGGTGAACGATGTAGCCATACTTGGTAATGGGGTGAACAATGTAGCCATACTGGGTAACGGGGTGAACAATGTAGCCATACTGGGTAACGGGGTGAACGATGTAGCCATACTGGGTAACGGGGTGAACGATGTAACCATACTGGGTAACGGGGTGAACGATGTAGCCATACTGGGTAACGGGATGAATGATGTAACCATACTGGGTAAAAGGGTGAACGATGTAGCCATACTGGGTAATGGGGTGAACGATGTAACCATACTGGGTAACGTGATGAACGATGTAGCCATACTGAGTAACGGGGTGACGATGTAACCATACTGGGTAACGGGGTGAACGATGTAGCCATACTGGGTAACGGGGTGAATGATGTAACTATACTGGGTAATCGGGTGAACGATGTAGCCATACTGGGTAACGTGATGAACAATGTAGCCATACTGGGTAATGGGGTGAACTATGTAGCCATACTGGGTAACGTGATGAACGATGTAGCCATACTGGGTAACGGGGTGAATGATGTAACCATACTGGGTAATGGGGTGAATGATGTAGCCATACTGGGTAACGTGATGAACGATGTAGCCATACTGGGTAACGGGGTGAACGATGTAGCCATACTGGGTAACGGGGTGAACGATGTAGCCATACTGGGTAACGTGATGAACGATGTAGCCATACTGGGTAACGTGATGAACGATGTAGCCATACTGGGTAACGGGGTGAACAATGTAGCCATACTGGGTAATCGGGTGAATGATGTAGCCATACTGGGTAACGGGGTGAACGATGTAGCCATACTTGGTAATGGGGTGAACAATGTAGCCATACTGGGTAACGGGGTGACGATGTAGCCATACTGGGTAACGGCTGAACGATGTAACCATACTGGGTAACGGGGTGAACGATGTAGCCATACTGGGTAACGGGGTGAACGATGTAGCCATACTGGGTAACGGGGTGAACGATGTAGCCATACTGGGTAACGGGGTGAACGATGTAGCCATACTGGGTAACGGGGTGAACGATGTAGCCATACTGGGTAATGGGCTGAACGATGTACCCATACTGGGTAATGGAGTGAACGATGTAGCCATGAAATGTATGCATTCACTTCTGTAAGTCGCTCTGGATAAGAATGTCTGCTAAATGACTAAAATGTAAATGTAAGATAATGTTAAGTTTCAATGTGTAAATTAAACATCGGCCTGCTGGTATAATCTTGGTCGACCTTATTGTAGTCAACAGCAATTACAATTAACTGATTTAACAATGAAACGAATGTCAATTAGGCTAATTTCTCATAAGAAAATGATATTCAGTGTCAAGAATACCAACCTAAGAAAAGACCCCTGGCTGTCCAGGTTAGTACACGCTGACTGATTAACACTACAATCAGTGGATTGTGTGTATTTGTGATTAAGCCCCCTGCTAAGAAGAGTTGTTCCAATCACACAGTGTGGGGTCTGCTGTACCCTCTCAGGGGGAGAGGTTGGAAGGAGGGAGATGGGGGGGGGGGGGTGTTAAGCACCAGCCCATCCATAATTACTAAAGTCCTGCAGGGGTCTGACTGCTCTGGGGGGTCAGAAAGGGCTAGGGGGGGTACAGACAGGACAGGGTCATGGCTCTGCTGAGACAAACTGACAATTGATCAGAGAACCCAGGAGAGAGCGAGCGAACGAGAATTTCCACAAAGCTGTGAATGATCTGAGAGACAAGGCAAGGGCCTTCGATGCCATCAAAAGGAACATAAAATTTGACATACCAACTAGGATCTGGCTAAAAATACTGGAATCAATTATAGAACTCGTATTTGGAACCAAGGACTGATCACCCCAATCCACAAAAGTAGAGACAAATTTGACCCCAATAACTACTGTGGGATATGCGTCAACAACAATGATAATCCTCTGTATTATCATTAACAGCAGACTCTGTCACGTCCTGACCAGTATAGGGGTTATTTGTTATTGTAGTTTGGTCAGGACGTGGCAGGGGGTGTTTGTTTTATGTGGTTCGGGGTGGTGGTTTGTTTAGAAGGGTGTTTGATTTATTATTTCTGGGTTTTGGGTTATGTTCTATGTTTTTGTATTTCTATGTTCTTTCTAGTTTTGTATTTTCTATGTTAGGTATTGGGTGTTGGACTCTCAATTGAAGGCAGGTGTTTGTAGTTGCCTTTGATTGAGAGTCCTATATATAGGGATGTGTTTTGTTTGTTAATTGTGGGTAGTTGTCTTTAGCACTGCTGTAGTAAGGATAGCCTGTTAAACTGCCGTCTATTGTTTTTCTCGTTAACATTTATTTAATAAATTAATATGATGAGCATGCAACCCGCTGTGCCTTGGTCCTCTCTTCACGACGACAGCCGTTACAGACTCGTACATTTCCTCAGCAAAAACAATGTAGTGAGCAAATGTCAAATTCGCTTTTTACCAAATTACCCTATGACAAATCATGTATTCACCCTGCACACCCTAATTGACCAAAAAAACAACAACAAAAAAACAAAGGCAAAGTCTTCTCATGCCTTGTTGATTTGAAAAAATAAGGCTTTGACTCAATTTGGCATGAGGGTCTGCTATGCAAATTGATGGAAAGTGGTGTTTGGGGAAAAACATATAACATTATAAAATCCATGTTCACAAACAACAAGTGTGCGGTTAAAATTGGCAAAGAAAACACACATTTCTTTCCACAGGGCCGTGGGGTGAGACAGGGATGCAGCTTAAGCCCCACCCTCTTCAACATATATATCAACGAATTGGCGAGGGCACTAGAACGGTCTGCAGCAACCGGCCTCACCCTACTAGAATCTGAAGTCAAATGTCTACTGTTTGCTGATGATCTGGTGCTTCTGTCACCAATCAAGGAGGGCCTACAGCAGCACCTAGATCTTCTGCACAGATTCTGCCAGACTTGGCCACTGACAGTAAATCTCAGTAAAACCAAAATAATGGTGTTCCAAAAAAGGTCCAGTTGCCAGGACCACAACCACAAATTCCATCTAGACACCGTTGCCCTAAAGCACTCAAAAAACGATACATACCTCGGCCCAAACATCAGCGCCACAGGTAACTTCCACAAAGCTGTGAACGATCAGAGAGAAGGGCCTTCTATGCCATCAAAAGGAACATAAAATTCAACATACCAATTAGGATCTGGCAAAAAATACTTGAATCAGTTATAGAACCCATTGCCCTATAAGTTTGTGAGGTCTGGGGTCCGCTCACCAACCAATAATTGAGAATTCTACAAAAATATAATCTGTGTACAACGTAAAACACCAAATAATGCATGCAGAGCAGAATTAGGTGTAAAATTCTACAACCACAAAAATGGAAGCGATACTCAAACCTTCCATAACAAAGCCATCACCTACAGAAAGATGAACCTGGAGAAGAGTCCCCTAAGCAAGCTGGTCCTGGGGCTCTGTTCACGAACACAAACAGACCCCACAGAGCCCCAGGACAGCAACACAATTAGACCCAACCAAATCATGAGAAAACAAAAAGATAATTACTTGACACATTGGAAAGAATAAAAATAAATGGAGAAAACTAGAATGCTATTTGGCCCTAAACAGAAAGTACAAGGTGGCAGAATACCTGACCACTGTGACTGACCCAAAACGAAGGAAATCTTTCTATGTACAGACTCAGTGAGCATAGCTTTGCTATTGAGAAAGGCTGCCGAAGGCAGACCTGACTCTCAAGAGAAGACAGGCTATGTGCACACTGCCCACAAAATGAGGTGGAAACTGAGCTGCACTTCCTAACCTCCTGCCAAATGTATGGCCATATTAGAGACACATATTTCCCTCAGATTACACAGACCCACAAAGAATTCGAAAACAAACCGCATTTTGATAACCTCCCATATCTATCGGGTGAAATACCACAGTGTGCCATCACAGCAACAAGATTTGTGACCTGTTACCACAAGAAAAGGGCAACCAGTGAAGAACAAACACCATTGTAAATACAACCCATATTTATGTTGATTTATTTTCCCTTTGTACTTTAACTATTTGCACATAATATGACATTTGAAATGTCTTTATTCTTTTGGAACTTTTGTGAGTGTTATGTTTACTGTTTATTTCACTTTTGTTTATTATCTATTTCACTTGCTTTGGCAATGTAAACATATTTGCCAATGCCAATGAACGCCATAAAATAGAAATTGAAATTGAGAGAAGGAGAGGAAAGGTAGGAGAGTATATTTACTGAAGCATTAAAAGACACTACAAGTATGCTACTGTCTCAACTCTTAACAGTATAAAACACACTGCTTTACGACTCACAGCAGTGTACTGTCTACCAGAAGGGCTGCTTCTATTCCTCCATCTACCTGAGCCTCTTCATTTAGAGAGGAAGTATAGCTTACCATGATGTTAGACACATAGCTGTTTGAGGAGACTAAAGTGCATCTCAATCTAAGCTGAAACAACTTCAACGCTGCCACTACTGCTGAGTGAGGAGCAGAGAGAAACACGCAGAGTAGAGTGTCTGCTGCTACGGCTGATAGACCCAGGCACTACAGGCAGGGCTCTTCATTACACTCTAAAGACACAAACTGTCACTTCTATTACAGCCGACCACAGCCTGACTGAGGGGACAGAGAAAAATGGCACCAAAACATTATGAGTTCCTTGGAGATGGTGGAGAGGGGTGGGAGGGAGGGTGGAGCGGGATGGGGGAGAGAGGGGGCTGTGATGGATGGCTGTGTGACACAGGCGGACGGGGTGAGGAGGGGGTAAGGCAGCCGTGGGCTTTTATAGTTGAGAGCCGGTGTGTGTGTGTTCAGACTGTGGAGTCCAAGTCCATACGCGCGCACACACACGCAGACACCACCCCTTGACCCACCGACCAGAGCAGAGCGAGAATGAACACACACACAGAGCGAGACCATGCAGCCCAGTCGTGTCAAGCTGAGAGCGGTTCACTAAGGAGGTTCTGTCAGTGCTCCTTCGGCTCCATGTCAAAACAGACAGCCTGCATATTCAACAGATAAAGAAAGCTGCCACGCAACGGGAATACACAAGCAGAGCCAGCCTGCCAATCTAACGAATTTAGCCCAGATTTGTCCAGCTACGCAATTTCAACCAAAATGATCAATGTGATGATGTCAACGTGGAAAACTGATTAGATCTGCAAAAAGTTTGCAATTTAAGGGCATTTCGTATTTTATCAGCAAACTTAACATTTGTATTTTATTTTACAGATACCCACAAGGAACATCCTACTACATCTTTCCCTCGCCGATGGACAAGAACTCAACATGCATAACCCCTGAAGCATAACTGAAATGCAATTTGGAAACCAGTATTATTCTCTTTAACGTGTTACTTCACATCCTGAAACATAATGAAAGCATGAAATGAAATAGTCTGAACTCCTTTGTGTTAACTTAGGTACAGTCTCTTTTTGCTGGGAATGTTCCCCAACAGTATGTATTCTATTCACGTAACATAGTCTTTCAGCCACTCTGGTGGATTCACATCCCTTTTTGGGCGAGCTTGTGGCTCAGTGAGCATTCTCCCCCCCCCCCCCCCCCCCCCTTTATGTGCGTTGTCTGTGGTCACCTCACCCTGTGTGGCTGTTAGATCTGGAAGACCTCTGAGGTGTTTTTTGTTCCTCCATGCCTCTTCTGAACCTGTGTCCACCACATAGGCATCCGTAGGGCATCCGCTTTTCTCAGCACTGTTGCTGGTGTCTTTGAGTTTGTAATCCACACACGTTGATCTTCTGTCAGCTCTGGCCTCTCAGTAGCACGCTGTCTGCAATTAATGTCTCCAGTTTGTGTTTGTTTCTGCCATTTGTCCCTCTCAGCGAAGGCCTTCCTGTTAGGCCATTGGGGTTTAAACTGAGCCGGCGAGACAGGCAATGGGGAGCGCAGCCTCCTGCCCATCAGGAGCTCGGCAGGTGACGGCCCATGATGCAGCGGTGTGACTTTGTAAGCTAACAGAGCCCTGTATGCATCCTTTTCTTTTCAGAAGTCCCTTGACTGTTTCCACACCTTCCTCACCGTTGCTCTGTGCATGGTAGGAAGAGAGGGAGGAGGGAGGGAGGAGGTATGGAGAGAGGAGGGAGGGAGGAGGAGGGAGGAGAAGTCGTATTCTGTGGCAAAAGCAGAAAAGGAGCTCGCAGAGAACTGGGGAGCGTTATCTGTAACCAGGCCCTCATCGACCACTTGCCTGGAAAGAATCACATTTTATTGGTCACATAGACATATTTAACAGATGTTATTGCGGGTGTAGCAAAATGCTTGTGCTCCAACAGTGCAGTAGAATCTAACAATTTACAACAATACACACAAATCTAAAAGTAAAAGAATGGGATAAAGAAACATATAAATATCAGATCGTGCAATGTCGGAGTGGCGTTGACTAAAATACAGTAGAATAGAATACAGTATATACATATGAGATGAGTAAAGCAGTATGTAAACATTATTTAAACATTATTAAAGTGACTAGTGTTCCATTGTTAAAGTGGCCAGTGATTCCAAGTCTATGTATATAGGGCAGCAGCCTCTTAAGGTGCAGGGTTGCGTAACCGGGTGGAAGCCGGCTAGTGATGGCTATTTAACAGTCTGATGGCCTTGAGATAGAAGCTGTTTTTCAGTCACTCGGTTCCAGCTTTGATGCATCTGTACTAACCTCGCCTTCTGGATGACAGCTGGGTGAACAGGCCATGGCTCGGGTGGTTGATGTCCTTGATGATCTTTTTGGCCTTCCTGTGACATTGGGTGCTGTAGGTGTCCTGGAGGGCATGCAGTTTGCCCCCAGTGATGCGTTGGGCAGACCGTACCACCCTCTGGAGAGCCCTGCAACTGTGGGCGGTGCAGTTGCCGTACCAGGCGTACCAGGTTTGTGAGGATTTTAGTCAACTATCAGCTCCTTTGTTTTGTTGATGTTGAGCGAGAGGTTATTTTTCTGGCATCACTTTCCCAGGGCCCTCACCTCCTCCCTGTAGGCTGTCTCGTCATTGTTGGTAATCAAGCCTACCATTGTTGTGTCGTCTGCAAACTTGATGATTGAGTTGGAGGCGTGCATTGCCACGCAGTCATGGGTGAACAGGGAGTACAGGAGAGGGCTGAGAACGCACCCCTGTGGGGCCCCTGTGTTGAGGATCAGCGAAGTGGAGGTGTAGTTTCCTACCTTCACCACCTGGGGGTGGCCTGTCAGGAAGTCCAGGACCCAGTTGCACAGGGTATGGTTCAGACCCAGGGCCCCAAGCTTAATGATGAGCTTGGAGGGTACAATGCTGTTGAATGCTGAGCTGTAGTCAATGAACAGAATTCTTACATATGTATTCCTCTTGTCCAGATGGGATATGGCAGTGTGCAGCGCGATGGCAATTGCATTGTCTGTGGATCTATTGGGGCGGTAAGCAAATTCAAGTGGGTCTAGGGTGTCAGGTATGGTAGAGGTGATATGATCCTTAACTAGCCTCTCAAAGCACTTCATGATGACAGAAGTGAGTGCTATGGGGCGATAGTTATTTAGCTCAGTTACCTTTGCTTTCTTGGGAACTGGAACAATGGTGGACATCTTGAAGCAAGTGGGGACCGCAGACTGGGATAGGGAGAGATTGAATATGTCCGTAAACACTCCAGCCAGCTGGTCTGCGCATGATCTGAGGACGCGGCTAGGGATGCCGTCTGCGCCGGCAGCCTTGCAAGGGTTAACACGCTTGACCCTTATGTAGTCTTAACGTTCTGTATACTGACCCGCCTTCACTAAACCCCTAAAATAAAGCAGCTTAATTGAATTTTAACCCCAGATCTATTTTGCATGAAGAAACAACCTGTGATTCATCCCAAACTTTGTGAATATCTGCGTTTTTCCTCTTTACTTTGAAGAAAGACTGATCAGTGGACACCACTCGCTTTGATTACAACACACCTGTCATCATTGTTTTCTTTAGTAGAGCTTTATTATTATTATTATTGCCAAAGGTGCTGCATAGCAGTAAACCATTTTTTGCAAGAGATAGCACTTGTATAGCCTAAGAAAGTAGCAGAAATGTGCAGAAAGTGGTTTTGAATGCATTTTATTGAAAGGAAACAGTCTTGAACTTTTTTGGCAACATAATTATATATTCTTATATACTGTACAATGAGGGATTGAACTACAAAATACTAGTCTGCTCCCATTTTTTAAACCATTGCCCCCACCTACAAGGTGTATAAACAACAACAATAAATAAGGATAAAATAAGATAATAGATACAAAACAAAAATGTGAAGACCAAAAATCAATAAACTCTAATTGTCACATGTAGGACAGTATGCAGCTGTATTTCTCACATGTGAAGCACATAGTATTTGTTTTACAGTCCTTCTTGGGGTGGGGGGGGGGGCTGGCTTCCTGTCCTCACAATCACTGATCTCAGCCGTTTTGTGCAGTGTGCTCAGGCGGACCACATTCTTGTTCCTCTTTGGGAGGTAAGAAACTAGAGTGGTGATGGGGGTGAAGGCAAACTTTGATGAGAAGGCCTCTCTCCCTCTTGTTGCGAGGAGTGCAGGGGGAGCTCAGGCTTGTTCTTTCTAACTGTGCCAACCATGGTGATCTTCCTCTTCAGGAGCTGCTGGCTGAGTTCATAAGAGGTGAAGAAATTGTCACGTGACATTATGCATCCTCAGTCCATGTGTCACATCAAACACAACCCACATTCCCTGGTTCTTCCGGGCCTCCACGGATCAGCTTCCCTGTTTAGACTTGCATCTTCCAAGCCTAGCTGGATTGTGCGTCACAGGCCACCCATATCTTGATGCCCTACTTTGCTAGCTTGCTGGGCATATACTGCCGGAAAGGACAGCAACCTTTTGACAAAAGAGATTACTATCAGTAATTAGTATCAGTGTCACAGAAAACAATCACATGAATCAATGATATTACAGAAATGCATAATAAGATCAACAGTGAAAATCACTTACATTACAGATATGAAAATAAAAATGTACCTCTGAATGGAACCACTTGCTCATCCACTGTTACTTCAGGCCCAGGGTTGTAGAGGTATGGCAGACGCGCCACCCACTTCTCCCAGACCTCTCTTATGGCCGCCAGTTTGTCTCTCACACGTCTTGCAGGTCTCGACTCACGGTTATCAAATCACAGCATTCTTCAGAAAGTGTGAAAGACTTTCATTGGCATCGTGGCACGGAAAATCGCCCTTCCACTCTCTGCATCCCAGAGACATGTAGCCTCGCCTCGTGACCTATACACACCCGCTAAGATTAGCATGTAGGCACGCAGGTCAATCTCATCCATCCTTTTCCAGTTGTCTTCATTTTTTCGGAAACCCTCCAAATTTGTCATCTCCAGGATGATTTTTTCGATGGCTGGTGTGATGAACATGTAGAATGTTGAGGCGATGTCCTGGGCATGTCTGCATGTCTTGTGGGCCCTGGGGTCATCCTTATGACATTTTGTGCTGCTATCCTGCCCTGGTTGTTATATGGTGAGAAGGACCATGTTATTTTGATGTTCTTTGACAAAAATGTCTCTTTCAGCTTTCTTCTTCATCTAAAGATGATGCATCGGGCTCTGGGTTGTATTCTTCCCACTCTTCTTCTTCAGATACCTCCTCCTCTTCTAAATCATTGTTCCTCCTGGACATCTGAAAAAAATCAGATCTACGACCTGTTGGGCACAGAAACGTGCACTCATGGCTTCAGCAAAGAGAGAACTGGGGGGGACTGTAATCTGCAGCACCTTTATAGCCTCTGACCGCATTCCCCATTAGTAAACAATGCTTCAAGAAATGTTTATTTTGTCTGTGAACTTGAGTCATGTGTGGGGTTGTGGAGGGGAGATGCTGCACATGAACAAGAAAGTTTTAGTTTTGTCTGAGTTCAATCAGTAGCACACATAATCTCAATTTCTCATTGTGTGTGTGTCTTTGTGGTTTTTGTGGTGTGTGTTTGGCCTTTCTCAGGAGTTTTTCCTAGGGAGTTTTTCCCAGCCACCGTGCTTCTTTCACATGCATTGCTTGCTGTTTGGGGTTTTAGGCTGGGTTTCTGTACAGCACTTTGAGATTTCAGCTGATGTACGAAGGGCTATATAAATAAATTTGATTTGATTTGTAAATGATTTTATAACTGCCGGGTCAAGAATGACTCTAAGACAATCTTTGTACCCTGGTGGTGTACAGCTTTTGTGGAAATATGAACAAAGGCAATGTTTCACTTTTTCTAAATGTTGTGGTCTCTCTAGGAAAAGTCATCAAATTTCAAGTTCAAAAATATAATTTAGAGGGTTTTCTCTGCTGTTTAACATGGTGGCGGGTCATTGTTGACCCTTAAGACAACACAAGGGTTAAATGTCTTACTCACGTCGGCCAAGAAGAAGGAGAGCCCACAGTCCTTGGTAGGGGGCCGCAACAGTGTTTAGCTTGTCCGGAAGCAAGACGTCGGTATCCGCGACGTGGCTGGTTTTCCCTTTGTAGTCCGTGATTGTCTGTAGACCCTGCCACATACGTCTTGTGTCTGAGCCGTTGAATTGCGATTCCACTTTGTCTCTGTACTGACATTTTGCCAGTTTGATTGCCTTACAGAGGGAATAACTATACTGTTTGTATTTGGCCATATTCCCGATGGTTCGCACTTTCAGTTTTGTGCGAATGCTGCCATCTATCCACGGTTTCTGGTTTGGGTAGGTTTTAATAGTTACAGTGGGTACAACATCTCCTATACACTTCCTGATGAACTCAGTCACCGTATCCGTGTATTCATCAATATTATTCTCAGAGGAACATATCCCAGTCCGTGTGATCAAAACAATCTTGAAGCATGGATTGCGACTGGTCAGACCAGAGTTTAATAGACCTTAGCACAGGTACTTCCTGTTTGAGTTTCTGCCTATAGGAAGGGAGGAGAAAAATGGAGTTGTGATCAGATTTGCCGAAGGGAGGGTGGGCCTTGTATGCATTTAGAAAAGCTGAGTAGCAGTGGTCCAACGTTCTACCAGCACGAGTACTACATTCAGTGTGTTGGTAGAACTTCGGTAGCGTTTTCCTGAAATTTGCTTTGTTAAAATCCCTAGCTACAATAAATGCGGCCACAGGATATGTTGTTTCTAGTTTGCATAAAGTCCAGTGTAGTTTTTTGAGGGCTGTCGTGGTATTGGCTTGAGGGGTAATATACACGGCTGTGACTATATAATTATCTTGGGAGGTAATACGGTCGGCATTTGATTGTCAGGTATTCTAGGTCAGGTGAACAAAAGGACTTGAGTTTCTGTATGTTATCACAATCACACCATGAGTAGTTAATCATGAAACATACACCCCGGCCCTTCTTCCCGGAGAGTTCTTTATTCCTGTATGAACGATGTACGGAGAACTCAGATATCCAGAGGTGGGACCAAGTCATTGTTTTACAAGTCACAAGTAAGTCTCAAATCTTAGCACTCAAGACAGGCAAGTCCGAGTCAAGTCTCAAGTCAAGACCGTCAAGTATCAAGTCAAATCTCAAGTCCTAAACTTTGAGTTTCGAGTCCTAAACAAGTCATAATGTGCTCTTCATCAATTGTAATACCATTTCATATTTTTAACAAGAGTAATAGTATATTACATTTACACAAATCATGAATGCTTTTAAAAATATCTCTATATTTATTACTTTCCAAATAAACGTTATATTTCCATGGAAATACATGGGTAGCCATGAGAAAGAACCCCCCGGGTTGCGTGCTCGGGTTGCCAAAATACTGCAAAGTTGCTTAGGAGCTAGAAACAGAGCTGCCATATATGTTGGCGCTTTCTTACTTATCTTTGCTATTTCAATGTACCACTAGCAGATAAGTGCCATTTTTCCAATAGAACATATCTGCCCCTACCTTTGCCATGGGCCATTTTGGCCCATCATTGGTTCAGGATGACAAGGTTGACATTTTGCACACGCCTCACACTGGGCCACCAGCTTGGCAATCTGAGGCTCAGAGGATTGACCAAGCCCATTTTGTCTGATATAGTCCCAGAAAAATCATGTTATTTTCCCTTTCATGCTCATTGTTTATTTTTATCATGATATATATATTGAATTTTGGATGAATTTGGAGCACTCAGTCTGCATTTTGTTATCCCCATGTGTCCCTCATGCACTCTGTCTAGCATTTCCGGTTGTAGTGGAAGTCATTTCGGTCCACTCAACAGGGCTTCAGTAGCTTAGGCAGTTCCTCCTGCCTGGGCCATCCCTTCTTGCACTGCTGTACCATCTGTTGGCAGATGGGATCTCTCTGTTGCTCCTCTGCAATATGTTGCAGTTTGGTCTGAGATACAGGTATAGGCTGTCTCTTACTGCATTAATGGACACCTGTTCCTCATCCTCTAGTCTAGAGATTGCTCCTCCTCTGTTAAAACCACTTTAGGACCCGCCCCTTTTATTAATCTTTTCTCCTAAAATGACATACTCAAATCAAACTGCCTGTAGCTCAGGACTTGAAGCAAGGATATGCATTTTCTTGATACCATTTGAAAGGAAAGTTTGTCGAAATGTGAAATTAATGTAGGAGAACATAACACATTAGATCTGGTAAAAGATAATACAAAGAAGAAAACGTGTTTAAAAACAAAATGTACCATCATCTTTGAAATGCAAAACAAAGGCCATAATGTATTATTCCAGCCCAGGCGCAATTTAGATTTTGGCCACTAGATGGCAGAAATGTATGTGCAAAGTTTTAGACTGATCCAATTAACCATTGCATATCTGTTCAAAATGCTGTATCAAGACTGCCCTAATGTGCCTAATTGGTTTATTTATACGTTTTCAAGTTCATAATTGTGCACTCTCCTCAAACAATAGCATGTTATTCTTTCACTGTAATAGCTACTGTATATTGGACAGTGCACTTAGATTAAGAAGAATTTAAGCTTTCTGCCCATATCAGATATGTCTATGTCCTGGGAATTTTTTTGGTTACTTAAAACCTCATGCTAATCACATTAGCCTACGTTAGCTCAACCGTCCCGCGCGGTGACACCAATACTATAGAGGTTAATGGATGTTTATTTGGAGCCCTGGAGAGTTCGTCTGCTGTGATCAGTGCCCCCCCAGCACATTTGGTGCCTTCGGAAAGTATTCAGACCCCATTACTTTTCCCACATTTTGTTAGGTTACAGCCTTATTCTAAAATGTATTAAATAGCTTTTTTTCCCTCATCAATCGACAGACAATACCCCATAATGACATAGCAAAAACAGGTTTTTAAAAAACAGAAATATTATATTAACATAAGTATTCGGTCTGAATACTTATGTCAATATAATATTTCTGTTTTTTAAAAACCAGTTTTTGCTTTGTCATTATGGGGTATTGTCTGTCGATTGATGAGGGGGAAAAAACTTTACTCAGTACCTTGTTGAAGCACCTTTGGCAGCAATTATAGCCTTGAGTCTTCTTGGGTTTGACACTAAAAGCTTGGCACTCTTGTATTTGGGGAGTTTCTCCCATTATTTTACGCAGATCCTCTCAAGCTCTGTCAGGTTGGATGGAGAGCGTTGCTGCACAGCTATTTTCAGGTCTCTCCAGAGATGTTCGATCGGGTTCAAGTCCGGGGTCTGGCTGGGCTATTCAAAGACATTCACGAAGCCACTTGGTTTTTGCTCTGACGTGCACTGTCACCTGTGGGACCTCATATAGATAGGTTTCTGCCCTTCCAAATCATGTCCAATCAATTGAATTTACCACAGGTGGACTCCAATCAAGTTGTAGAAACATCTCAAGGATGATCAATGGAAAGAGGATGCACCTGAGCTCAATTTCTTGTCTCATAGCAAAGGGTCTGAAAGCTTATATAAATAAGGTATCTGTTTTTTATATTTTATAATTTGCTAACATTTCAAAAAACCTGTTTTCACTTTGTGTGTAGATTGATGAGGAAAAAGGGAAGAGGTCAGAATACTTTCCGGATGCACTGTACATTGAAATACAGATAGAGATGTAGTAGTCCCAGAGTTAATGATCGAAGGTCAGTTTTGCATTTCACTTCCTGATGATTACGATGACTGACAGTGTTATAATAACAAAAAAAACACAAGGCTTAATCATGCTCTTTCTCTCTCCACCTGTCTCTCGTCTGCAGTTATGTTTTGATGCGAGAGAGGATGCCAACCCCAAGTCCCATCATCACCACCTCACCCGCTCTTATGATAACCTTCGGGCCAACAAGGCTGGTGAGGAGACAAAACTAGAGCCACTATTATGTAATTGTGATGACCTGAGAGAATAAGAAGTTTAGTAGCAGTGTAATCCATTAAGCATATGCTGTCTTCCCCCTTACAACAAAGTCCTACAGGAATCCTGCAGGAATTCAACCTTTTGTGAATTAATTGTGCAGATGTCCTGTGAGAATCCAGTAGGGTTGACAAAATTCTGCAGGAAAAGTCCTTGATGCTCCTGCAGGACTCCAGCATGACTTGTCTTGCAGAAATGTTGAAAATCCTGCACAAACATGACGGACCAAAGCCTGCAGGATTTTGATATTCCAACAGGATATCGGAATTCCTGCAGGACCAAGTAAATCCCAGCACGAATCTTGCAGAACTGAAACCTGTAGGATTTTGATATTCCTAGGTTCATATCAGATAGTCAAACTGCTGGAGGAGATAAAGTGTGTGTGGAGGTGTGTGCACATCATTTTGTATATAGCTAGCTAGTTATTGATGAAAAAGAAAATGCCTTTTAAACTCTTTACAATCTACAACAAGAAGAGTAATGGTCTTGTGACATCTTGGTCACCATAGCAACAGTTGGCAGTTGAGGAAATGGCTGCCAGGCTGTTTAGCTAGCTGGTTCAAGTACTGCTAATATTTAAAAATAATTACAGCTAAGGAGTCAGAGAAACATACTAAAACTACAAATGTCAATATAAACATCTTAGGAGGTTGCATAGTTATTTTTGTATGTGCAAAGCTGTCATCAAGGCAAAGTGTGGCTACTTTGAAGAATCTAAAATCTAAAATATATTTTGATTTGTTTAACACTTTTTTGTTTTATACGTGATTCCATATGTGTTATTTCATAGTTTTGATGTCTTCACTATTATTCTACAATTTAGAAAATAGTAAAAATAAAGAAAAACCCTTGAATGAGTAGGTGTGTCCAAACTGTTGACTGGTACTGTATATACAGTGCCTTAGGAAAGTATTCAGACCCCTTTACGTTTTCCATAATTTGTGTTACGTTACAGCCTAATTTTGTTATCCTCAGCAATCTACACACAATACCCCATAATGAAAAAGTGAAAACAGGTTTTGATAATTTTTTTCAAATGTATTAAAAATAAAAAACAGATATACCTTATTTACATAAGTATTTAGACCCTTTGCTATGAGACAAGAAATTGAGCTCTGGTGCATCCTGTTTCCATTGATCATCCTTGAGATGTTTCTACAACTTGATTGGAGTCCACCTGTGGTATATTCAGTTGATTGGACATGATTTGGATATTCAATTGTTTTTTTTTCAGTGGCAGGGACTGTGAGACTAGTCAGGATTGAGGTGAAAGATGAACGGAGCAAAGACCAAAGAGATCCTTGATGAAAACCTGCTCCAGAGCGCTTAGAACCTCAGACTGGGGCAAAGGCTCCCCTTTCAACAGATCAACCACCCTAAGCACACAGCCAAGACAACGCAGGAGTGGCTTCGGGACAAGTCTCTGAATATCCTCGAGTGGCCCAGCCAGAGCCTGGACTTGAACCCGACCGAACATCTCTGGAGAGGCTTGAAAATAGCTGTGCACTAACGCTCCCCATCCAACCTGTCAGAGCTTGAGAGAATCTGCAGAGAAGAATGGGAGAAAGTCCCCAAATACAGGAGTGCCAAGCTTGTAGCATCATACCCAAGAAGACTTGAGGCTGTAAATGCTGCCAAAGGTGCTTCAACAAAGTACTGAGTAAAGGGTCTGAATACTTATGTAAATGAAATATTTCTGGGTTTTTTTATTTATAAATTAGCAAACATTTCTAAAAACCTGTTTTTGCTTTGTCATTATGAGGTATTGTGTGTAGATTGATGAGGGGTAAAAAAAACAATTGAATCAATTTTAGAATAAGGCTGTAACCTAACAAAATTTGAAAAAAGTTGAGGTGTCTGGATGCTTTCCGAAGGCTTCCATCATTTTAAAGTAGTCAACTGGTTGGGGATTCCTATGAGTTGGGAGAAATCAGCCAATTAAGAAAATGTTGTACTTTAAAATGTAGATAGCATGGGCAACGCCATTGAGGCTGTCACATATGCTATAATGGCACAGATACAAAGATGAGTCCTCTATCTATCTCTGTGTAAAATACACAGAGTAAAAAGTGTGACAACCAACCCTGGTCTCTTCTACCAAACATTTTCAAGTCAGCCATTAAAGGTATATTGTAATTACTTCGCCACCATGGCCTATTTATTGCCTTTCCTCCCTTATCTTACCTCATTTGCATACACTGTATATAGACTTTTTCTACTGTATTATTGACTGTATGTTTGTTTATTCAATGTGTAACTCTGTGTCGTTGTATGTGTCGAACTGCTTTGCTTTATCTTGGCCAGGTCGCAGTTGTAAATGAGAACTTGTTCTCAACTAGCCTACCTGGTTAAATAAAGGACTTGTTCTCAACTTGCCTACCTGGTTAAATAAAGGTGAAATAAAATAAAAAGAGAGAGAGTATAAGGTTTTCAGATCTGATATGGTTCTCACCGTCTTTCAGGTTCGGGATCACATTCTCTGTGGGCTTTTGCAACATACATCATAGGAGATACGCCTTTCCCGGAATATAGTGTTCTTTTGTTGCTGGATGATATTGAAGTTGGTTACTACGAGAGACAGTTTGTTTACAGGGGACACAATGCCCTAGATGAAAAAGAGATGGGGATTGTTCTGGACATTGCTTCTGTGTTTGGAGCCATGTCCTTCAGCATGAAAGGCAGATCATATGATCTAAAACAACTCTTTTATTTCACCGAAGGTATTCATGTACAGCAGAGAATGGCTTGCTGTGAGATGTTGGACAATGATAAACTGGTCCTAATTCTATCCAGAAGCACTTTCAATAAGATTGTTGCAGATGGGATGTGCTATAATATGACTCAGAATACATACTATACTGGAAACCCACAGTTAGCATGGGATGAGGTGAAGCTAGAATATGTGAAAATGCTTTATGCGCACGTTTACCTTCCCCTTTGCATAAAAACATTGAATATTTTCCTGGAGAGAAAAAAGAACATTGTGATGCGTAAAGTGCGTCCCAGAATCAGGCTCATAAAGAAAGCGAAGTCTGGAGGGCTCCAGGTGAGCTGTCTGGCGTTTGGTTTCAACCCACGACACACCAACCTGACCCTGCTGAGAGACAGCCAGCCAATAGCAGAACAGGAGCTGACAGGTGGGCAGCTGCCACCCAATGGAGACTGGGTGTACTAGCTGAGGAAGAGTCTGGAGGTCATTACAGAGGAACTGAGAGAGAGACACAACTACACCTGCACTGTCTCCCACCTCAGTCTGGACAACAAGCTGGATGTCAGCTGGGTACCTGAGCCAGGCAGAGACAGAGTCGGCCTAGTTGTGCTTTCAGTTCCACTGACTATGATGGTGGCGATAACTATTCTGCTAAGCTTTGTTGTTTGTGTCAGGAAGAGGAGACACTAGCTCTGAGACATTGTCACAGCTTGCCAAAGTCAATGCCCAAGTGACTGAGCAAATTAGCCCATCTTCATACATATCCTACCAAACCCACATTGTTTTGGACCCATGTCCTTTTTTTCTCACCTTATTTTTGATGGAACCACAGCCCCCTTTCTTTATGTGCTTATTCCACAAGTTAATCATTTGTATGGATGATTGTAAAACAGATATAGTATGATATGTTTGTTCTGAATGTTTTAGTATGTATTTTAATGAACTTGTTTTAAATGGTGCAGAGCACATTTACAGGTGTGTTCATGTATGGGAGTTGTGATGTTGGGAGTGTACTAATGAGCTACGTCTTGGCAGCCCTTCCTCTCTGTGAGGTTCTGACCCCTTTTAATCTTCCTTAGTGCTTCCTCTCTTCCTGGGAATGTAAAGACGTTTTTGACATTTCCATATATTCTGAACACTTGTGTCAGCGGTGTTCATCCATGGTCAGAGGGGAGGCCCATTTAGGCCATTTGCTCTGTTACAGTTACAGTATATTGAACATTTAGGTAAGTTATTTTTTTAAGTTACAGATACTGATATCCTTTTATCACACAGTTGTCAAAGAATGATGCCTCTCAATATCAAATCAAATCAAATCAATTTGTATTTGTCACATGTGCCAAATACAACAGGTGTATTTACAAGCCCTTAACCAACAATGCAGTTTTAAGAAGAAAAAAATATATATATTTGAAATATAACAAATAATTAAGGAGCAACAATAAAATAACAGTAGTGAGGCTGTTCTATATACAGGGGGTTCCAGCACAGGGGGCTCCTGTACAGAGTCAATGTGCGGGAGCACCGGTTAGTTGAGGTAATTGAGGTAATATGTACATGTAGGTAGAGGTAAAGTGACTATGCATAGAAAATAAACAGAGAGTAGCAGCAGCGTAAAAATGGGGGGTGGGGTGGGGACAATGCAAATAGTCTGGGTAGCCATTTGATTAAATGTTCAAGAGTCTTATGTCTTGGGGTAGAAGCTGTTAAGAAGCCTTTTTGACTCAGACAGTCTATGACTAGGGTGGCTGGAGTCCTTGGCAATTTTTTGGGCTTTCCTCTGACACCGTCTGTTATAGAGGTCCTGGATGGCAGGAAGCATGGCCCAGGTGATGTACTGGGCCGTACGCACTACCCTCTGTAGTGTCTTGTGGTCAGAGGCAAAGCAGTTGCCATACCAGGCGGTGATGCAACCAGTCATGATGCTCTTGATGGTGCAGCTGTAGAACTTTCTGAGGATCTGAGGATCCATGCCAAATCTTTTCAGTCTCCTGAGGGGGAATAGGCGTTGTCGTGCCGTCTTCACAACTGTCTTGGTGTGTTTGGACCATGATAGTTTGTTGGTGATGTGGACACCAAATAACTTGAAGCTCTCAACCTGCTCCACTACAGCCCCGTCGATGAGAATGGGGGTGTGCTCGGTCCGCCTTTTTCTATAGTCTACAATCACCTCCTTTGTCTTGATCACGTTGAGGGAGAGGTTGTTATTCTGGCACCACACGGCCAGGTCTCTGACCTCCTCCCTATAGGCTGTCTCATCGTTGTCAGTGATCAGGCCTACAACTGTTGTGTCGTCTGCAAACTTAATGATGGTGTTGGCTTTGTGCTTGGCCATGCAGTCATGGGTGAAGAGGGAGTACAGGAGGGGACTGAGCACGCACCCCTGAGGGGCTCCTTTGTTGAGGATCAGCGTGGCACACGTGTTGTTACCTACCTTTACCACCTGGGGAGGGCCCGTCAGGATGTCCAGGATTCAGTTGCAGAGAGAAGTGTTTAGTCCCATGGTCCTTTGAGGGCACTATGGTGTTGAATGCTTAGCTGTGGTTAATTAATAGCATTCTCACGTAGGTGTTCCCTTTGTCCAGGTGGGAAAGGGCAGCGTGAAGTGCAATAGAGATTGCATCATCTGTGGATATGTTGGGGCGGTATGCAAATTGGAGTGGGTCTAGGGTTTCTGGGATAATGGTGTTGATGTGAGCCATGACCAGCCTTTCAAAGCACTTCATGGCCACAGACGTGAGAACTACGGGTTGGTAGTCATTTAGGCAGGTTACCCTGGTGTTCTTGGGCACAGGGACTATGGTGGTCTGCTTGAAACATGTTGGTATTACAGACTCGGTCAGGGACAGGTTGAAAATATTAGTGAAGACACCTGCCTGTTGGTCAGCCAGCACACAGGCCTATACAGCCAATAATATATATTTTGAGTTGTTTTAGCAGCAGTAAGATGACCATGGTGACAATTCTGGCAGTTAATCATTACTTTAATGCCATTTAGCTATACCGTTACGCCTACTCATGCTCTCCATCCCTACAGGAATGTAATTTACTTCCAGCTCTCTCGCACTCTCTCGCTCTACCTAGCAGCCATGCAGGGTTAATACACTTTATTAATACTCAATGATTAAAACACACTGAAACCAACTCAGGTCACTCTTTTAAATTAATAAATTACAATGGTATATTTTACTTTATAAGGACTGAATACTAAGTTAAGGCTAACAAGCTTGATAGGACAGAACAGATCAACTTCAATTAGCGCTGAGGTGTGAAGTGAAAGGTGTCAAAGCCCTTTCACAGACTCCCCCACCCAAATGCAAAGGCCTTTGAAGCCCCCTCCCTCTTTGCAGAGGTCATTACAATTCAGTACCCCCTGGATTCATCTCTATGTTAAACTGATATGCAGCCAGGACACTTCAATGGTAAATTACCTCAATAAGAAACAATATTGTTGCTTTGATCACATCAGAAGATATCCTCCTCGTAATCTCCAAAATACAACAGCCACCGGACAACTTTGTTTGGACGCCGTAAAGGACCATTCGTTGAAACTGAAGAGATATAGCTAGCTAACAGCCTCCTTTTTCACGTGGAAAAAAACGGTGGACAAAGACTTGCTAGCTACGTTAGGTAGCTAGCTGGGATTTTCTACAAGGAATCTGCCTCCCCAAAAAAAGCTTCTCCGAAGCAGGTGTGACTCCTACTCCCGTTGCCTGCTGCACTACTGCTGGGATTCCACCTGGCAATCTGTTTACCGTCTGCCCTGTCCTGTCTCCCCGTGTCTGGTACAGGTAACCTCCGCCACAGTCACCCCTCTCTCCCGAGCTTTCGCTCGCATCCAGCACACATGCACTGTTGGGGCGAGTGACTCCTTGAACTTACAATGGCTAGCCCCTAGTCTATATTTTTTTCTTGTGCTTTATGCTATTTGCCTCATGACTCCTGCATGTTTTGTTGACTATGAACTTGATAATTTACCCGATCGTGGCACAGGCTATGTTTGTTCCCACACTCAGGACTCTGACTCTCTATTGGTTACACGGACTCTTGGCCTCCCATCCTATTCTAACCACCTCTCGCCGGCTTTGTATTCATGTTACCTGATGAAATTGCTGTACAATATGATCTTGTTGCCATCTGATGCACATTCAAATGTCATAAAAAATCAACACTGCAGAGCTCTCCCTGTCCTCTGCCATGCCCTGATTGTATTACTGCTGATGATATCTGGAAATGTGCATGTACACCCTGGCCCATCTACTGTTGCTAACCCCAATTCTGACTTGTGCTCTGATATCTGCTTCACTGACTTCTGCTCTCATAAAAGCCTGGTTTTCTGCACGTTAACACTAGAAGCCTATTACCTAAAATTGATCAATTAAAAGTGTGGGTTCACAGCTCCAATCCAGATGTGTTGGTCATTACTGAGATGTGGTTAAGAAAGAGTGTTTTGAACGCTGATGTTAACATTTGTAGTTATAACCTTTTTCGGCAAGACAGATCGTCCAAAGGTGGTGGAGTGGCAATCTTTATCATGGAACACCTTCAGTGCTCGGTTGTCTCCACCAAGTCTGTCCCCAAACAATTTGATTTGCTGGTTTTAAGCGTTAAACTTTCAAATAGCTCTTGTTGACTGTTGCTGGGTGTTATCGTCCACCATCAGCACCGGCCTATACCCTACCTGCCTTAAGCTCTCTCCTGGCCCCTTACACTAAGTCTGAATTTGTCCTGCTAGGTGACCTAAACTGGGACATGCTTAAACCACCTGACCAAGTCCTAAAGCAATGGGACTCCCTAAATCTTTTTCAGATTATTACCAATCCCTCAAGGTCCAAACACCCAGAAAAGGCTTGATAGGTATAAGTCTGGTTTTATGTAATGACCTTAGTGATCACTGCCTGTGTTCGTAATGGCTGCTCAGTAACGACCTGTCCTAATTTGTCATAGACGCTTGCTAAAAACCTTTAATGAGCAAGCCTTCCTTCATGACCTGGCCTCTGTAAATTGGTAAAGAATCAGCTTGATCCCCTCTGTCGAAGATGCTTGAACCTTCTTTTTTGATATTTTCTGTGGTTTTGTTAACAAACACACCCCCATAAAGAAAATGAGAATTAAAAACAGGTTCAGCACCTGGTTCGACCGTGATCTGGCAGAGTTACTCCACCTCAAGTATTCCATTTGACAAAAAGCTCAGCACACGTATACTCAAGCTGACGCTCTCGTTCAGGCAAATGAGAAATAAGTGCACTCAGGCTATACGGAAGGCCAAACTTAGTTACTTTAAGGAGCAGTTCTCTCTCTGTGGGTCTAACCCCAAGAAGTTCTGGAAAACGGTTAAATACCTGGAGAATAAACCCTCCTCTGCACAGCTGCCCATGTCCCTTAAAGTTGACGATGTGGTTGTTACCGACAAGAAGCACATGGCTGAGCTTTTTAATCACCACTTCATTAAGTCAGGATTCCTATTTGACTCAGCCATGCCTCCTTGCCCGTCCAACATTTCCTCATCTCCCACCCCTTCTAATGCAACTAGCTCCGATGCTCCTCCCTCTTTTTCCCCTGCCCCGCTACAAAGTTTCTCCTTGCAGGTGGTCATTGAGTCCGAGGTGCTAAAGGAGCTCCTTAAACTTAGATCCTTTCTTCTTTAAAGTTGCTGCCCCTATAATTGCCAAGCCTATCTCTGACCCTTTTTAACCTGTCTCTCCTCTCTGGGGAGGTTCCCATTGCTTGGAAGGTAGCCACGGTTCATCCTTTATTTAAAGAGCGAGATCAAGCTGATCCTAACTGTTATAGGTCAATTTCTCTTTTGCCCTGTTTTTCAAAAGTATTGGAAAAACTTGTCAATAATCAACTGACTGGCTTTCTTGATGTCTATATTATTCTCTTGTATGCAGTCTGGTTTCCGCAGAGATCATGGATGTGTCACTGCAACCTTGAAGGTCCTAAATGATGTCACCATTGCCCTTGATTCTAAGCAAAGTTGTGATGGTATTTTAATTGACTTGGCCAAAGCTTTTGATACGGTAGACCATTTTATTCTTGTGGGCCGGCTAAGGAGTATTGGTGTCTCTGAGGGGTCTTTGGCCTGGTTTGCTAACTATCTCTCTCAAAGAGTGCAGTGTATAAAGTCAGAACAGCTGCTGTCTCAGCCACTGCCTGTCACCAAGGGAGTACCCCAGAGCTAGGCCCCACGTTCTTCTCAATTTACATCAACAACATAGCTCAGGCAGTAGGAAGCTCTCTCAGCCATTTATATGCAGATGATACAGTCTTATACTCAGATGGCCCCTCCCCAGATTTTGTGTTTAACGAGCTACAACAAAGCTTTCTTAGTGTCCAACAAACTTTCTCTGCCCATAACCTTGTTCTGAATAGCTCCGAAACAAAGGTAATGTGGTTTGGTAAGAAGAATGCCCCTCTCCGCACAGGTTTGATTACTACCGCTGAGGGTTTAGAGCTTGAGGTAGTCACCTCATACAAGTACTTGGTGGCTAGACGGTGGCTAGACGGTACACTGTCCTTCTCTCAGCACATATCAAAGCTGCAGGCTTTGATATGGCATAAATAACTAGTATAAACAGATATGAGTTTAATTCATAACATATAGCATATGGTCTAGTGACCATCGAATCGAGTGTTACAAACAGAACACTGGAAATCATGTAAATTACAGAAAGGGCAAATATATACATATGCTAAACATAAACTGTGCATCCTAAATACTCCCATTAAATACAGTATACCAACAACTTAACTTTATTAACTTTAAGTCTTTAGTGCACTTCAATCAGTGAAGGTGTGTGTTTGTTTGGGATGCGAGAAACTATTAATGTTCTGTACATGGGACTAGGTAACGCAAATTAATTGAAAAAAAGGGCCGGGCCTGCCCCTGTTTTTTTCTCAGGCTAAACAGAATTGGTACATGTTTCACATAAATAAGACCAGTAATGGTCTTATTTTGATTAATTGTATTTCTGAAGAACAGAGGAAGATTGCAGTGAGCCTCAAAAGAATCCAGACAACATTAGTTTTCTGTTTTGAACTTTGGAGTAGAGCACCCATCAAAGGAGTCATCTCAGGGGTGACGACAGATGTTCAGGTTGAATACCTGAAGAGAATTCCTGGTGTGGTGGTGCCCGGTGTCTGACCCGCTCGGTGAATGGAGAAATGGCACTTTTAAAAACTGTACAGCACTAGCCCTGGCTGCGGCAGAAAACTTTTTAGGACTCAAGGATTTTACATCTGAAGACATACAAAGGGTACTGGCCCGGAAGACCCACCCTCCCAGGTTCCCCTTGAGCCTGTGTAGGGATCAGATCTGTTACATTTTTTTACAGAAAAGTTGTTTGATTTAGCTTATTTTATTTATCGATTTTTGGGGTCGTTTTTTGGTAGTTTATTTCGTTTTTTGGGGATTCCTGTTTCCATCCCGCATAGTAGGTGGCGGGACGCACATTAAATTGTGTGATCGTCAATATACCATAGAGGAAGAAGATTAGCCCTACGTTCGTTGTGACGTATGTACGTTGGTTGAAGCGGAAATGAACTGAAGCTAAGTATTGGAGAGCATCAAAATATTGAAATCCTTTCGTTTTCAAATCGTACAGTAACCGTGCAATTTAAGAACACGTATCAGATATTCAGTTACACAGACTACCGATTTCGTTAACGATTGGGTACTTAAATTGCGTCGATCAAGATGGAGGTAAGTTTGGTCTAACGACAAGGAAGTGATTGTTTCATGTCTGGCTAGCTGCCATAGCTAACACTAGTGATGAGAACTTAATCGCCATTGTAATAAACTATATGCGATACTACTGCCTACTGAGCTGCTAACAATACTTTTTAGTTGTCATACATCTTGCCAAAATTACTGGTGTAGTTAGCTAGCTATTAAGGTCCGTGGCGAACGTTACAGTACAACTACCTAGTTGTTTCCTTATCCAGAAGTATTCACATGCTTCCATATCACCAGGCAAAGAAATCTAGCTATTTAGCTATTTAGCTAGATGAGTTTAGTTACGTGATACCTACTCCTCACTTATTTTAGTGTTTGCCTAAGCTGCAAAAGTGAGGTGTGTGTGTGTGTGTGTGTGTGTGTGTGTGTGTGTGTGTGTGTGTGTGTGTGTGTGTGTGTGTGTGTGTGTGTGGTTGGGGGGGGGGGGGGGTGGGGGGGGGGGTGTTCGAGAGCAGTGTCAAATCCGTGATGCATTGTAGTTCAATTATAACTGACTGATCTAGAAAATAATAATGAGTAGCTAGTAATGTATGATCAAATGTGATATGTAGATCATTCAGTTAGTTGGCAGTTGTCAACTACAATTCAGTCGAATATTGAACAAGGTGTGTGTATGTGTCATACCTGTATCCTGTTTTAGGTAATATTTCTTTCTCTACAACAGCAGGACACCAGCCCAGAGTCTGTGGCCTCACCTCCTCCAGGTGCCACCGCTAAGTCAAAGGTGCAGCACATAATGCTTTCTATGTCTTACCTCTTTGTCTTACTGTTACTTCTTTGACTTACACTTACCACTTTGTCTTACTGTTACCTCTTTGAAGTTGGACACGTTGTCCAAAGATGACCTCATCAAGTTTGCCAAGAAGCAGATGGCTGCCATACAGAAGATGAAGTCCAAATGTGCAGGTACATGATGCATCTGTCATACATTGTTTAAATCAAATCACATTTTATTGGTCACGTAGACATATTTAACAGATGTTATTGCGGGTGTAGCAAAATGCTTGTGTTCCTAGCTCCAACAGTGCAGTAGAATCTAACAATTCACAAATCTAAACGTAAAAGAATTGAGTAAAGAAATATATACATATTAGGACGAGCAATGTCGGAGTGGCATTGACTAAAATAATGTAGAATAGACTACAGTATATACAGTTGAAGTCGGAAGTTTACATACACCATAGCCAAATACATTTAAACTAAGTTTTTCACAATTCCGACATTTAATCCTAGTAAAAATTCCCTGTCTTAGGTCAGTTAGGATCACCACTTCATTTTAAGAATGTGAAATGTCAGAATAATAGTAGAGAGAATGATTTATTTCAGCTTTTATTTCTTTCATCACATTCCCAGTGGGTCAGAAGTTTGCATACACTCAATTAGTATTTGGTAGCATTGCCTTTAAATTGTTTAACTTGGGTCACATGTTTCGGGTAGCCTTCCACAAGCTTCCCACAATAAGTTTGGTGAATTTTGGCCCATTCCTCCTGACAGAGCTGGTGTAACTGAGTCAGGTTTGTAGGCCTCCTTGCTCACACACGCTTTTTCAGTTCTGCCCACAAATGTTCTATAGGATTGAGGTCAGGGCTTTGTGATGGCCACTCCAATACCTTTACTTTGTTGTCCTTTAGCCATTTTGCCACAACTTTGGAAGTATGCTTGGGGTCATTGTCCATTTGGAAGACCCATTTGCGACCAAGCTTTAACTTCCTGACTGATGTCTTGAGATGTTGCTTCAATATATCCACCTAATTTTCCTTCCACGTGATGCCATCTATTTTGTGAAGTGCACCAGTCCCTCCTGCAGCAAAGCACCCCCACAACATGATGCTGCCACCCCCGTGCTTCACGGTTGGGATGGTGTTCTTTGGCTTGCAAGCCTCCCCCTTTTTCCTCCAAACATAATGATGGTCATTATGGCCAAACAGTTCTATTTTTGTTTCATCAGACCAGAGGACATTTCTCCAAAAAGTATTATCTTTTTCCCCATGTGCAGTTGCAAGCCGTAGTATGGCTTTTTTTATGGTGGTTTTGGAGCAGTGTCTTCTTCTTTGCTGAGCGGCCTTCGGGTTGTGTCGATATAGGACTCGTTTTACTGTGGATGTAGATACTTGTGTACCTGTTTCCTACAGCATCTTCACAAGGTCCTTTTACTGTTGTTTTGGGAGTTATTTGCACTTTTTGCACCAAAGTACGTCCATCTCTAGGAGACAACATGTCTCCTTGCTGAGCGGTATGACGGCTGCGGTGTTTATACTTGCAGACTATTGTTTGTACAGATGAACATGGTACTTTTCTTTTCTTTATTTTTACTATTTTCTACATTGTAGAATAATAGTGAAGACATTGAAACTATGAAATAACACATGTAATCATGTAGTAACCAAAAAGGTGTTAAATGAATCAAAATATGTTTTATATTTGAGATTCTTCAAAGTAGCCACCCTTTGCCTTGATGACAGCTTTGCACATTCTGTGACAAGGTAGGGGGTATACAGAAGATAGACATATTTGGT
Organism: Salmo trutta; assembly: GCF_901001165.1. Taxonomy (NCBI): domain Eukaryota; kingdom Metazoa; phylum Chordata; class Actinopteri; order Salmoniformes; family Salmonidae; genus Salmo; species Salmo trutta. The sequence continues at coordinate 29,512,377 of NC_042980.1, read as the reverse complement.
AAAAAAAAAACATGTCCATATTATGGCAAGAACAGCTCAAATAAGCAAAGAGAAACAACACTCCATCATTACTTTAAGACATGAAGGTCAGTCAATATGGACAATGTCAAGAACTTTTAAAGTTTCTTCAACTGCAGTCGTAAAATCCATCAAGCGCTATGATGAAACTGGCTCTCATGAGGACCGCCACAGGAAAGGAAGACCCAGAGTTACCTCTGCTGCAGAGGATAAGTTCATTAGAGTTAACTGCACCTCAGATTGCCACCCAAATAAATGCTTCACAGAGTTCAAGTAACAGACACATCTAAACAGCAACTGTTCGAGGAGACTGCGTGAATCAGGCCTTAATGGTCGAATTGCTGCAAAGAAACCACTACTAAAGGACACCAATAAGAAGAAGAGACTTGCTTGGGCCAAGAAACAAAAGCATTGGAGTCCAAATGTGAGATTTTTGGTTCTAACCGCCGTGTCTTTGTGAGATGCAGAGTAGGTGAATGGATGATCTCCGCATGTGTGGTTCCCACCATGAAACATGGAGGAGGAGGTGTGATGGTGTGGGGGTGCTTTGCTGGTGACACTGTCTGTGATTTATTTAGAATTCAAGGCACACTTAACCAGCATGGCTACCACAGCATTCTGCAGTGATACGCCATCCCATCTGGTTTGCGCTTAGTTGGACTATCATTTGTTTTTCTATAGGACAATGACCCAAAACACACCTCCAGGATGTGTAAGGGCTATTTGACGAAGAAGGAGTGATGGAGTGCTGCATCAGATTACTTGGCCTCCACAATCACCCGACCTCAACCCAATTGAGATGGTTTGTGATGAGTTGGACCGCGGAGTGAAGGAAAAGCAGCCAACAAGTACTCTGCATATGTGGGAACTCCTTCAAGACTGTTGGAAAAGCATTCCAGGTGAAGCTGGTTGAGAGAATGCCAAGCGTGTGCAAAGCTGTCATCAAGGCAAAGGGTGGCTACTTTGAAGAATCTGACATTTAAAAAAATATATTTGTTTAACACATTTTTTGGTTACTACATTATTCCGTATGTGTTATTTCATAGTTTGCATGTCTTCACTATTATTCTACAATGTAGAAAATAGTAAAAATAAAGAAAACCCTTGAATGAGTAGGTGTGTCCAAACTTTTGACTGGTAGTGTATATTGGGCAGCAGCCTCCATGGTGCAGGGTTGAGTATCTGGGTGGTAGCCGGCTAGTGATGGCTATTTAACAGTCTGATGAACTTGAGATAGAAGCTGTTTTTCATTCTCTCTGTCCGAGCTTTGATGCACCTGTACTGACTTCACCTTCTGGATGATAGTGGGTTGAACGGGCTGTGGTTCGTGTGGTTGATGTCCTTGATGATTGTTTTGGCCTTCCTGTGACATTGGGTGCTGTAGGTGTCCTGGAGGGCAGGCAGTGTGCCCCCAGTGATGCGTTGGGCAGACCGTACCACCCTCTGGAGAGCCCTGCGGTTGCAGGCGGGGTTGTTGCTGTACCTGGCGGTGGGGCAGTTGCTGTACCTGGCGGTGATACAGCCTGACAGGATGCTCTCAATTGTGCATCTGTAAAAGTTTCTGAGGGTCTTAGGTGCCAAGCCAAATTTCTTCAGCCTCTTGAGGTTGAAGAGGCGCTGTTGCGCTTTCTTCACCAGACTGTCCGTGTGGGTAGACCATTTCAGATCATCAGTGACTTGTACGACCAGGAACTTGAAGCTTTCCACCTTCTCTACTGCGGTCTCGTCGATGTGGATAGGGGCGTGCTCCTCCCTCTGCTGTTTCCTGAAGTCCACTATCAGCTCCTTCGTTTTGTTGAGGGAGAGTTTATTTTCTTGGCACGACTCTGCCAGTGCCCTCACCTCCTCCTTGTAGGTTGGCTCCTCATTGTTGGTAATCAGGCCTACTACTGTTGTGTCATCTGCAAACTTGATGATTGAGTTGGAGGTGTGCTTGGACATGCAGTCATGGGTGAACATGGAGTACAGGAGGGGGCTGAGCACTCACCCTTGTGGGGCCCCTGTGTTGAGGATCAGCGAAGTGAAGGTATTGTTTCCTACCTTCACCACCTGGGGGTGGCCCGTCAGGATGTCCAGGGCCCAGTTGCAGAGGGTGGGGTTCAGACCCAGTGCCCAGAGCTGGATCTGAACCCATAGTCTTCAACACTATGGTGTTGAAGACTGAGTTATAGTCAATGAACAGCATTCTGACGTAGGTTTTCCTCATGTCTAGATGGGATAGGGCAGTGTGCAGTACGATGGCGATTGCATCGTCTGTGGATCTATTGGGGCGGTAAGCCAATTGAAGTGGATCTTGGGTGTCAGGTAAGGTGGAGGTGATATGATCCTTAACTAGCCTCTCAAAGCACTTCAAATCAAAGTTTATTTGTCACGTGCGCCGAAGTGAAATGCTTACTTACAGGCTCTAACCAATAGTGCAAAAAAGGTATTAGGTGAACAATGGGTAGGTAAAGAAATAAGACAACAGTAAAAAGACAGGCTATATACAGGCTATAAAAGTAGCGAGGCTACATATATACAGTTAGTCAGGCTGATTTGAGGTAGTATGTAGATATGGTTAAAGTGACTGCATATATGATGAACGGAGAGCAGCGGTAGCGTAAAAGAGGGGGTGGTGGGTGGTGGGACACAATGCAGATAGCCCGGTTTGCCAATGTGCGGGAGCACTGGTTGGTCGGGCCAATTGAGGTAGTATGTGCATGAATGTATAGTTAAAGTGACTATGCATATAAGATAAACCGAGAGTAGAAGCAGCGTAAAAAGAGGGGTTGGTGGGGGTGATGATGACAGAAGTGAGTGCTACGGGGCGATAGTCATTTAGTTCAGTAACCTTTGCTTTCTTGGGTACAGGAACAGTGGTGGACATCCTGAAACAAGTGGGGACAGTTGTAAAAACACTCCAGCCAGCTAGCCTGCACATGCTCTGAGGACGTGTCTAGGGATGTCGTCTGGGCCGGCAGCCTTGCTAATGTTAACATGCTTAAATGTCTTACTCACATCAGCCACGGCGAATGAGAGCCCACAGTCCTTGGGGGCGTACTGTGTCGGTGGCACTGTGTTGTCCTCAAAACAGGCGAAGAAGGTGTTTAGCTTGTCTGGCAGCAAGACGTTGGTGTCCGCGGCGCAGCTGGTTTTCCCTTTGTAGTCCGTGATTGTAGACCCTGCCACATATGTCTCGTGTCTGAGCCGTTGAATTGCGACTCCACTTTCTCTCAGTACTGACGTTTTGCCTGTTTGATTGCCTTATGGAGGGAATGAATACATTGTCAGTTTTCAACCATTTTCCCAGCCACCTTACCATGGGTAAATGCGGTGGTTTGCGCTTTCAGTTTTGTGCGAACGCTGCCATCTATCCACGGTTTACCATTCAATGTTGTGATCGTTGATAATATTAATACAGTAGCTGGTTGGATTTCCTTTTCTAATTATTGTTGTCCTTTCTGTTTCTCAATAAAAAAAATACAGATTTGGAAAAGGAGGTTGATAACCTCAAATCTCAGCCAAAAGGCAATTCAGGTGACTCCATCATACAGGTTTGTGGTCTTAAAATCTTACATGAGAAAATGTATAATCCTATGCTGCTGAAGTGCTTTGGAAGTGTAAAGGTGTTCTGTTCATTTCTATTTTATTCTTGAGTGTTTGTTAGTAATGTGTTTTCCATTCTGTTCTACTAGGAGCTGACCGAGAGGATGAGTGCCTTGCTGCTGGAAAAGGCTGAGACCCAGCAGAGTGCGGTGTTGCTGCGGAAGGAGAATGAGAAGATCAAGCACCGGGAACAGGTGAACTATAGCAGACCATGGCATCTGTCTGTGTAGGCCAGACCAGTAGTCACCTACCCTGGCCCTTGATAACTACAGGGTGTTTAGCCTTTTGTTCCAGTCCAGTTGTAACTTTGTGTTTTCTGTTGAATATGACAAGGATGCAGTAGGGAAACTGACCACCCTGCTGGGAGAGTTGGACCAGGCCAAGGAAGACCACCAGCAGAAAATTGCAGCCTTGGAGAAGAGCCTAGACTCATCCCAAACCAAACACAAAGAAGAAGTCGAATTCTTCCAGAGGCTTCTGAGGAAGAAAGAAGAGAATGACAGAGAGAAAGAGAGTGAAAGAGAGAAAGAAAAGCAGAGAGAAAGGGAACACTCAAACGAGAGTGTAGAAGCCGTTAGCCGCAGCCTGGAGTCTGAGATCCTGAGTCTGCAGACGGAGCTAGCTGCAGCCTTGGAGCGAAGTGCCCAGGTGGCTTCAGCGCTGCAAGAAGACCACCAGAGGGCGCTGACAGAGGTTAATTCAAAAGTAGTGTGTGAAAAATGTCACAAAAGAAAAACCCTTACACTGTTGTAAGCTGATAGTTGATGAAGACCACCTGCTTTAAATGTTGCAATAAAGTGTGTGTGTGTGTGTGTGTGTGTGTGTGTTTCTTTTCCTTTCCTTTCAGGCCCAGCGGGAAGTAGAGAACCTGAGAGAGGATTTGGCTCAGCATAGTGTGCAACATGAAGAGGAGCTGAGAGCTCTGGAAGAGGACTTTAAGATGGAGAGAGAGAGACTGCTACTCCTCCAAGAGGAGCTCAGTGAGCAGCTGGCTCTCAAAGACAGGTGGGGCCTAGTGCTACACATTGGTGATGGACGAGCTAATTCATACAATGTACAGTAAAATGCTTTGAGCAACTAGAAAAAGTGCTTTATTAATCCAATCTTCTTCCTTTTGTTATGACAGCTTCCTGCAGGATGTGCAGGAAGAAGAGGAGGAGTCTAGTGGCCGCAGCTCAGGGATAGCCAGGATGTTGGAGCTGTCTGGTTTAAGTCAGATTGATGCCAGTGATGGAGAGACAGAGAGCGGACAGCTACGATCCGCCCTGGAGGACCAGCAATCCCAGAATACCATGCTGCAAGACGAGTTGACCTTCCTGGGCAATGTGAAGACTGAACTGGGGGCGGAGCTTGAGAGGGTGAGGGAGGAGTTTCAGACGGAGAAGGAGGAACTACAGTTTAAAATCGAAGAGTTGCTGATGACCCGGGAGGTTGCGACCCCTGACCTAAGTATGACCCCTAACCGTGATCTTCTGAGCCCGGAAACCCCTAACCGTGACCTTCAGGAGGCTCAAGCTTTCACTCAGCTCCAGCAGAGCGGCCCACAGAGAGACCCAGTGGACGGCCTACCTGCCAGCCCAGCTTGCCCCTCCAGCCCCAGACAGAGCCTGTCCAGCCCTGTCCCTGGTGCCACCCACCAGAGCCTGACCCTGCAAGAACAGCAGGGTCAGGCTCAGGAGCTGAGGTCCCAGTGTGAGTCCCTAGACAGGAGCCAGGCGGTGGCTGAGTACGAACACACCAGAGACATCCTGAGAGGCCTGGAGACTGAGCTAGGTCAGAGGACCGGGGACTTCACCAGACAGTATGAAGCTATGAAGGAACAGGCGGCTTCTGCAGTCCAGGAGCTACAGGAGAGCGTCAGAGGGCTTACTGAGGAGCGAGATGGTCTGGTGGAGAGGGTGAGAGGGTTGGATGAAGACAGAGAGAGCCTGCTGGAGAAGGTCCAGGGTCTAGAGAAGAGGCTGGAGAGCTTCTTGGAGCAGACACAGGCAGCCGAGGGGCTGAAGGAGCAGCTGCAGACGTCTATGGAGGAGAAGACTGCGTTAGCCCTCAAGCTAAAGGACTCAGTAGAGGCGCAGACAGTGTTAGCCTCTGAGCTAAAGGCATCTCTTGAGGTGCAGACAGTGTTAGCTGTAGAGCTAAGGGCTTCAGTGGAGGATCTGAGCAAGCAGAACGGGGAGATCCTCTCTCAGCTACAGATGAAGGAGAGTGCTGTTCAGGAGTTAGAGGAGACAGTCAATGTGTTGAGCACAGCGAGAGACAGAACACTATCAGCACTGCAGGACAGAGAGATGGAGGTGATGAGGCTGTGGGGGGAAAGAGAGAGGGAGGTGGAGGAGAGTCAAGGCCAAAGAGAGGAGGTGGCTGAGCTACATGCTCATATAGAGGAGTTAGAGAAGGAAAGGAGCCTGCTGAAGAGTAATCTAGAGGAGGTGCAGAGGGAGAGGTCTGAGAATGTGCAGGGGAGCCCAGGGGAAGAGGTGGAGGAGCTGCAGGCTCGTATAGAGGAGCTGGAGAAGGAGAGGAGCCTGCTGAAGAGTAATCTGGGGGAGGTGGTGGGAGATACTGAAGCTCTACAGAAAGACCTGAGGGAGATGAAACTGGCCAATGAGAAGATGAGAACAGAGAACCAAGAACTACTGACACAGATCAGCCAGGCTACAGAGACACTGGCAGACAGAGAGAGGGAGGAAAAGGAGGGAAGAGAGACGGAGAGAGAGGAGGAGGAAGAACAGGCGGAGAAGGAGAGGAGAGAGCTGCAACAGCAGCTAACAGAGAAGGACACAGTGATATCTCTGCTGAGAAGTGAGATGGCTGGCTTACAGGTAAGTACTTCTTCTGGCTTCTTTCCTTCAAAACATCTACACACCATCTAAAGGACATAAAGGGATTGTTTTTTTCCCAAGCCATGGTTTGTCAAAGTGACTGCTGTGGTATTTTTCATTAGTTCTACAGATTTCCCTTCTCTTCTTTTCCCCTCCCTCTCTCTCTCTTCCCCCCCACCAGTCTACAGCCCCGTCTCCTGTCTCAGAGGAGAACACAGCCAATGAGTTCACTGAGAAAATCGGTACGTTCCTAATTACTACTGTCCAGTGTAGAACAGAACAGGAAACTCAGTGTAATAATACTATGACAGATGAGCAATACAAAACATGTAATTATTGTTTGTTTTGAGATCTGCCTAGATGTTTATTAAGCTCATTTAAGAATGACAGATACAAAGTGCCAATCATTGAGGGATACTGATTCCTCCAATGATCTGTGTGTGATGATGTCTCATCCCTCCATCTCAGCCCTGCTGGAGAAGGAAAGCAAAGAGAAGGATGAGAGGATGAATAAGCTCAAGGTGGTGGCTGTGAAAGCCAGGAAGGAGCTGGACACCAGCAGGAAAGCGGCTGTGTCTCTGAAGGAGGAAGTGGAGGTGTTGAAGGCTGAGAGAGAGAGAGTGACCAGCTCAATGAAAGACATCATCCATGGAGCAGAGGGATACAAGGTATTACTCACCCCTGACCCCTAGCCCTGACCCCTCACTACATCCCCACCTTATACGGAATGAACAACACAGAAATCAATAGTGAATTGCTTATTTAGCCGGTGGTACAAATCTGTTTTATTGCAAAAAACACTTGAAGAGATGATGAGGAAAATAACAGTAGCTTTTCCCCTAATGCTCTAGCTTTCTGGCCATAGCTGCTAAGTGTGTCTGTTCAGCAGAGAGCTTTCTGTTTGTGTTTCAGTTAGTATAATGCACAACAGCCACATTAAATGGGATCAGACGGTTGGCTTTATGAATTAGCTCTGGAAGCCATTAGAGATCAAATCACTCTGCTGTGTTTAATGGGAGTTTTGTTCTACACCTGAATGGATAACCGAAAACAACTTCTGGACATCAGAACAGCGATTACTTACCGCGGACTGGAAGTCCGACGAGAAGGATATCCTGCTTTCACTGGATCGGGCCCAGATCCATGCCTTTTGCGTCAAGAAAAGATGCAGGAAAAGGGGCCGCAAATCGGGCAGCCTTCTGAGAATCCGTAGGGGAGTGAGTAAACTCCCACTGCCATCCGTTCTTCTTGCTAACGTGCAATCATTGGAAAATATAATTGATGACCTACGATTAAGATTATCCTACCAACGGGACAAAAACTGTAACATCTTGTGTTTCACCGAGACGTGGCTGAACGACGATACGGACAATGTAGAGCTAGCAGGATTTTCCATGCACCGGCAGAACAGAGACGCTCCCTCTGGTAAGACGAGGGGTGGAGGTGTGTGTCTATTTGTCAATAACAGCTGGTGCGCGATGTCTAATATTAAAGAAGTCTCGAGGTATTGCTAGCCTGAGGTAGAGTACCTTATGATAAGATGTAGACCACACTATCTACCAAGAGAGTTCTCATCTATATTATTCGTAGCTGTCTGTTTACTACCATGAAGCTGGCACTAAGACCACACTAAACCAACTCTATATAAGGCCATAAGCAAAGAAGAAAATGCTCAATCAGAAGCGGTGCTCCTAGTGGCCAGGGACTTTAATGCAGGCAAACTTAAATCGGTTTTACCAAATTTTTACCAGCATGTCACATGTGCAACCAGAGAAGAAAAAGTCATTGACCACCTTTACTCCACACACAGCAATGCATACAAAGCTCTCCCCCGCCCTCCATTTGGCTAATCTGAACAGAATTATATTCTCCTGATTCCTGCTTACAAGCAAAAACTAAAGCAGGAAGTACCAGCGACTCGCTCAATATGGAAGTGGTCAGATGACGCGGATGCTACACTACAGGACTGTTTTGCTAGCACAGACTGGAATATGTTCCGGGATTCATCCAATGGCATTGAGGAGTATACCACCTCAGTCATCGGCTTCATCAATAAATCCATTGACGACGTCGTTCTCACAGTGACTGTACGTACATATCCCAACCAGAAGCCATGGATTACAGGCAACATCTGCATCGAGCTAAAGGCTAGAGCTGACTCTTTCAAGGAGCGGGAGACTAATCCGGATGCTTATAAGAAATCCCGCTATGCCCTCGGATGAACCATCAAACAAGCAAAGTGTCAATAGAGGATCAAGATTGAATCCTACTACACCGGCTCTGACGCTCGTCGGATGTGGCAGGACTTGAAAACCATTACGGACTACAAAGGGAAACACAGACTCGAGCTTCCCAGTGACGCGAGCCTACCAGATGAGCGAAATGCCTTTTATGCTCGCTTTGAGGCAAACAACACTGAAGCATGCACGAGCGCACCAGCTGTTCTGGATGACTGTGTGATAACGCTCTCGGTAGCCAATGTGAACAAAAACCTTTAAACAGGTCAACATTCACATAGCCGCTGGGCCAGACGGATTACCAGGACGTGTACTCAAAGCATGCGCAGACCAACTATCAAGTGTCTTCACTGACATCTTCAACCGCTCCCTGACCGAGTCTGTAATGCCTACATGTTTTAAGCAGACCACCATAGCCCCTGTGCCCAAGGAAACGAAGGTAGCCTGCCTAAATTATTACAGCCCTGTGGCACTCACGTCGGTAGCCATGAAGTGCTTTGAAAGGCTGGTCATGGCTCACATCAACAGCATCCTCCCGGATACCCTAGACCACTCCAATTCGCATATCGCTCCAACAGATCCACAGATGACGCAAACTCAATCGCACTCCACACTGCCCTTTCCCACCTGCACAAAAGGAACACCTACGTGAGAATGCTGTTCATTGACTACAGCTCAGTGTTCAACACCATAGTGCCCACGAAGCTCATCACTAAGTTAAGGACTCTGGGACTAAACACCTCCCTCTGCAACTGGATCCTGGACTTCCTGCCTGGCCGCCCCCCACGTGGTAAGAGTAGGCAACAACACGTCTGCCACACTGATCCTTAACACTGGGCTCCCTCAGGGGTCTGTACTTAGTCCCTCCTGTATTTCCTGTTCACCCACGACTGTGTGGCCAAACACGACTCCAACACCATCATTAAGTTTGCTGACGACACAACAGTGCCTGATCACTGACAACGTTGAGGCAGCCTATAGGAGGAGGTCAGAGAACTGGCAGTGTGATGCCAGGACAACAACCTCTCCCTCAATGTGAGCAAGACAAAGGAGCTGATCGTGGACTGCAGAAAAAGGCGGGCCGAACAGGCCCCCATTAACATCGACGGGGCTGTAGTGGAGCGGGTCGAGAGTTTCAAGTTCCTTGGTGTCCACATCACCAATTAACTATTATGGTCCAAACACACCAAAACAGTCAAAGAGGGCACAACAAAAAATTTTCCCCCTCAGGAGATCGAAGAGATTTGGCATGGGTCCCCAGATCCTCAAAAGGTTCTACAGCTGCACCATTGAGTGCATCCTGACCGGTTGCATCACCGCCTGGTATGGCAACTGCTCGGCATCTGACCGTAAGGCACTACAGAGGGTAACGTGTACGGCCCAGTACATCACTGGGGCCAAACTTCCTGACATCCCAGGACCTATATACTAGGCGGTGTCAGAGGAAAGCCCATAAAATTGTCAGAGACTCCAGTCACCCAAGTTATAGACTGTTTTCTCTGTTACCGCACGGCAAGCGGTACCGGAGCGCCAAGTCTAGGACCAAAAGGCTCCTCAACAGCTTCTAACCCAAGCCATAAAATCGCCACTGGACAATTTGCATTGATCCCCCTCCCTCCCTTTTGTACACTGCTGCTACTCGCTGTTTGTTTGTTACCTATGCATAGTCACTTCACCCCCCACCTGCATGTACAGATTACCTCAACTAGCCCGTACCCCTGCGCACTGACTCGGTACCGGTGCCCCCTGTATATAGCCTCGTTATTCTTATTGTGTTACTTTTTATTATTACCTTTTATTTTAGCCTACTTGGTAAATATTTTCTTAACTCTTCTTGAACTGCACTGTTGGTTAAGGGCTTGTAGGTAAGCATTTCACGGTAAAGTCTGCACTTGTTGTGTTCGGCGCATGTGACAAATAAAGTTTGAATACCCAGTCACTGTAGAACAGGCAGCTTGATATATGCGCTGGTGTTAATATGCATTATAAACTGGGTGGTTCGAGCCCTGAATGCTGATTGGCTGCATGCAGTGGTATATCAGATCCTATATATTGAGAGAACATGTATTTTTAATGTTCTAATTACGTTTGTAACCAGTTTATAATAGCAATAAGGCACCTCTGGGGTTTGTGGTATATGGCCAATATACCACGGCTAAGGGCTGTATCTAGGCACTCCGTGTTGCGTCGTGCATAAAAACATACCATACCACCTCGTGCCTTATTGCTTAATTAAGCTGCACATCGCCTATTCAATAGTGAATGGATTTAATACTAAGTGTGTGTGTTACAGAACTTGCAGCTGGACTACGACAGGCAGACAGAGCAGCTGGATAAGGAGAGAGAGACGGTGGAGGGAGCTGAGAAACAGATTACCGAGCTGACCAAACAACTAAACACCGCAGTACAACAGGTAACACAAACACACTACAGTCTCACACACAAACCATGCTCAGAAGTCATCCAGCATGCTCAACCAAACTGACAATTTCCCCCTCAGTCCAAATACAAACTGTCCGTTAGTTCATTATTTTCATTCTTCCCTCTTCTTGTGATTATAGTTTTCTCTTCCTAATTGTCTGTTTCTTGTGAAGTAACGGAGTGTGTGTAAATGAACCAGTGGCTGGTTCCATCTGCTGTTGTGGCGGTGTCAGTCTACTGAGACAGATGCTGGTCTTGGCTGTGTGAGCTGAGAGCTCCCCTGGGACAGTACAGACTGGAAATACAGACAGAGAAACTCATAACACTATCTGAGACATCCCTGGATGTCTTTATGTTAGATATGTTTACCTGATGTGATGTTATTGTTGAAGTGTATTCTGTATCCCTGGCTGGCTGATTGGCCAGGGGGACTGGTGTTTGCCAGGAACTCATGAGTGAAGTTTGATTGTGTGTGTGTTCTGTGTCCAGCATGAACAGCTGTGGTCGGAGAGAGAGGACCTGATGACCGAGTTGGAGACTCTGAGGAATACGGTGAGACAGATGGAAGGACAGACAGCAGAGCTACACAGACAGACAGACACCCTGTACAGAGACCTGCAGGCTGAGAGACTACTGAAGGAACAGAAGACTAAGGTGTGTGTGTGTGTGAGAGAGAGAACTATTTTAGTTCAATGCACTGATTGTAAGTCGCTCTGGATAAGAGCGTCTGCTAAATTACCTAAATGTGTGTACACGTTTTACTATTCTTCTGAGTACCAGAAGTCCTCACAAGAATTGTAAAGTAACAAAAATTCAGAGAAGTGAGGACATTTTTTCCCAGTCATCGCTTCTAAAAAAGCTATTTTAGACTTAAGGGTTATGTTTAAGGTTAGGGAAAATAGGATTTGGAATTTGGAATCAGTTGTTGGTCCCCAAAAAGTTCTCACAAGTATAACCGTGTTTTGTGTCTCCAGGAGCTGTCGTCGTTGCAGAAGGAGGGAGAGGAGTTGACAGTTCAGCTCCGCAGACAGAAGCAGCAGTCTCAGCAGACAACACAGGAGCTGGAGCAGCTACGCAAGGTACACAATACCCCACGCACGCGCACACACACACACACACATCAAGGTACACAATACCCCACACGCACACACATCAAACATCAAGGTACACAGTACCCCACACACACACACACACACACACACACACATCAAACATCAAGGTACACAATACCCCACGCACACACACACATCAAACATCAAGGTACACAATACCCCACGCACACACACACATCAAACATCAAGGTACACAATACCCCACGCACGCGCACACACACACACACACATCAAGGTACACAATACCCCACACGCACACACATCAAACATCAAGGTACACAGTACCCCCCACACACACACACACACACACACATCAAACATCAAGGTACACAATACCCCACGCACACACACACATCAAACATCAAGGTACACAATACCCCACGCACACACACACATCAAACATCAAGGTACACAATACCCCACACACACTCATCAAACATCAAGGTACACAATACCCCACACACACACATCAAACATCAAGGTACACAATACCCCACACACACATCAAACATCAAGGTACACAATACCCCACACACACACACATCAAACATCAAGTGACACAATACCCCACGCACACACACATCAAACATGGCAAGGCCACTTAAATAAAGAGGTGGTAAAGCCCTTACTTATAACCTTCACTGGGAGTTGTGTGTCGTGGTGTTGTGTGTCGTGATGTGTGTCGCGTTGCCTCTAGTCCTAAAAAACAACACTCAGAATCTAGCAGGATGTCAAAGTAACATTTTACCCTCAAGCACTGGAAGCTGCTTTTCCATAACTCATACTAAGATATGTGTAGAAATGGGATTCAGTGTGTTTATATGTTACAGTGTGTATCTGTTGTGAATGTGTGTGTTTTATTCTTCCAGGAGGCCCAGCAGAGCACGTTGTTGGACATGGAGATGGCAGACTATGAACGCCTGGTCAAAGAACTCAACACCAAACTGTCAGAGAAAGACGTGTGTGTGGAGGAGCTGAAAACACAGATACACACACACACACAGAAAGAAGACACACTCAACCAGGAGATCGGTACCCACAAACACTGATCCCTACCATTTGCCCCACTGACATACTTTCCTTACAGCCAACCCACTAACGAAAGCACCAAATCTTTTTTTTTTATTTTGTACCTTTTTTATTTAACTAGGCATGTCAGTTAAGAACAAATTATTATTTACAATGACAGCCAAACCCTCCCCTAACCCGGACGAAGCTGGGCCAATTGTGTGCCGTCCTATGGGACTCCCGATCACGGCTGGTTGTGATACAGCCTGGGATCGAACCCGGGTCTGTAGTGACGCCTCTAGCACTGCATGCCTTAGACCGCTGCGCCACTCAAGGAACCCCTAACAATCTAAGTTTACTGCAAATCAAAAGCCTATACGTCTCTATAATGTGTTTCATTCATTATAACAATGGTCTTTCTACTGTTTTCCATTCTTCTAACCTGTTTCTGTGTGTTCTCCCAGAGGTTCTGAAGTCCCAGCTGGACCAGGGGGAGGATAAGAGCTCCAAGATGAAACAGCTGCTGGTGAAAACCAAGAAAGACCTGGCTGATGCCAAGAGACAGGTCAGACCTGAGGGACCTGATTACCTGGAGGACAGAGAAGGTCCCAGTGGACCTCTTCCTACATCACTACTACTAGTCAAATGAGTGTTTACAGTGTTCTGTAATACATTGGAGTTGGGGTTTCCTTGAATGTGTAGTGTCTGTGCTCGTAAGTAGTGTATTAATAAGTGTGTGTGTGTGTGTGCAGGAAGCCATTCAGATGATGACGCTGGCCTCTCTGAAGGGAGAGCTGGAGGCACATCAACAGCAACTGGAGAACAACAAGGTAAGATGGCAGCTCCTGAAACCATTCAGAAAGACTTAATCTGTTGTGAATGTATTGTAATGTTTTTAAAATTGTATAATTTCCTTAATTTTACTGGACCCCAGGAAGAGTAGCTGCTGCCTTGGCAGCATCTAATGGGGATCTATAATAAATACAAATAGACATCTGAGCCTGCAACAAGAATGTACTTTCAATGTAACACCCTCTGTCAGAAAGGGGGGATGGATGAGTATATACTGTGTCACAATGTTATCTGTCCCTAAGTGTTGTATCCGTTATCAGTGGCTCTTGTGTTCCTGTATAGATCCAGTGCTGTGACCTGACTGCGGAGCGCCACAGACTGCAGGAGCAGCTGAGGACTCTGACTGAACAACAGCAGAGAACAAGCAGCTCCCTGCAACAGAGACTGACCACACTACAGCAGGAGGCCAACACTGCCAAGGTAGGTACGCGCACACACACACACACACACACACACACACACACACACATCATCCAGTTCTCTCCTCCCTCTCTCATCTTATTTTATCTCTCTGCCTTCCCTTTCTCTCTTCTCCGTTCCTCTACCCTAAACCCCATCTCTCTCTCATTCTCCCTCACCTTCTCTCTCTTCTCTCCCAACCCATCTCTCTCCTACGCACTCCCTCTCCTTTCCCCTCTCCCTCTTCCAACCTCTGTCTGCACCTATGTCTCTCTCTTTCTCTCTCTCTCTCCATCCCCTCTCTCAGCTCAGGCAGTAGAAATATCGCTATGGATTTCTCATCAGTTAAGTGTTAGTGTGCAGCTTTGCTAAATGGTTGAAACCAAACATTTTATTCTGGGGGTGTGTCCCTGGGGTCTAGTGGGTGATGATGAATGGTACAGTCTGGCTCCACGTTAGAGGAAGTGCTCCTGGGTTTCCTACCTCAGGGACATACACACTGACACTGTTCTATTCATTACAATACCGATACACTGGCACACAATACACCATCATATTAATTTACTGCTGGTCTGCAGAAACACAACTATATGCAGTTCAGGGTGAAAATAGAGATGTAATATGAAAACCGCTACCACGCAATATGTGCTTCTAATATGTGTGCTTACAAATAGTTTGTTTGGCTTTTAATTAAGTAAAACATGGATTAATGTGTGATGTGAATGTTATTTCCAGGCTGAGCTGTCATCTGTCACTGCTGAGTTTGACAGCTATAAGGTCAGAGTTTACAACGTCCTCAAACAACAGAAGAACAAAACCTCAGCACAGAGTGATGGAGACGCCACTAAACAGGAGAGGTATAGCTACAGATACTGTGTGTGTGTGTGTGTGTGTGTGTGGTGTGTGTGTGTGTGTGTGTGTGTGTGTGTGTGTGTGTGTGTGATATGATGATAATGTGTGTGTGTGTGTGACAGAGAGCAGATGGAGTCCATGGTGGACCAGTATAAAGCCAAGCTGCAGGACAGTCAGCAGAGTCTGGCGGTAAGCACTGCAGAACTACAACAGCTCCAGATGGAACACGACACACTGCTGGAACGACACAACAAGATACTGCAGGAGACCATCGCTAAAGAGGCCGAACTCAGAGAGAGGTACGGGTTTATGTGTGCCTGAACACTTGTATTACCTCTCAGAGCTAATAGGTTTTATCTCAGTCTGTTAACATTCAAGTCCACAGTAACAGCCTTAATCTGTTTCCCCCTCTCTCCTTTATTTCATACTCCCTCCCTCCTCTCTTCCCCTTCCCCCCCAGACTCATGTCTCTCCAGGCTGAGATTATGTCACTGCGGACAGAGCATGCTCAGACGGTGGGTCAGCTAACCTCGCAGGCCGTGGACCAGCGCTCAGGTTTCAGGGAGCAGATCCGCCACCTTCAGGATGAACACAGAACTACAGTAGAGACCCTGCAGAACCAGATGACCAGGCTGGAGAACCAACTGTTTACACTGCAGAAACAGACCAGTAAGACGGGAGGGAGAGGAGAGGAGAGAACAGGATTGGGTTGAGAGACGGAAAGAGGAGAGTGGGGTTTTGGAAAGGAGAGGAGAGGGGGTAAGTTTGGGTTAAAGAGGGAGAGTGGGAGATGGATGAAGGCCAGGGGAAAGGTAGAGCAGGGGTTGTGAGGTAATTGACCGTTAATTAACATGAACACGTTTGGCATCTCCAGACCTCCACACATTCAAGCTGCTGAGGTGTGCCTTTGGAACAAATCCATTTAATATACACCATCACAATTAATCCATTATTTATTTCAATCAGGTCTAAAGAAACATGATATGAAGAAAATGTATTTCAGAACAACAGAATATGAATATGTTATCTGGCTATGCTCCATGTTATAGGCTGTAGGATTGTACATTTAGCTGACAAGACATGCTGATAAGTCCCGTGCCATTATTTTATATTATGATTTTATAGTAAGAAGAATATAATTGAACTTGCGCATATGATGTGGCTATATTGAGATTAAAAGTGATCACTTGAAACAGGCCCTATGTGCTAGATTTAGAGTTATTTGGCAACTTTAGTTGTTAATGATACAAACCTTAGAATGTCTTAGAAATCCAAACATATGGGCTGCATGGTGCGACTATATGCTATTGATGATTTGAGAAAGTAGCAAAAGAAAACTTCAGACTCTGTTCCTTTCCTCAGACTGAACAGCTGTTCTCTCAAGTGATTTTTACCCCTCAGACTATTCTCAATTCAATCTTGTCTTTACTAATATGTAACATTTGTTTCGATTTAAAATGGCCCATTATCAAATAGTCAGGAACAGGGGCCGAGGAAAAATACATGTCATCTGTATGCACTGGAATAGGGAATGGAGGCAGCACGCTTTCCCACAGTCCGTTTTGTAGGCTACTTCGGTTTTATAGCTGCTTAATATGAGCAGCTGAGAAATAAATACAACAACACTTACTTCACTCCACACATCAACCACTGTTTGAGGAGTAGGAGTATGCTCTCACTGCTATTCCATGGAACATCTGTACGCAGTGGGCTCTCCAGCCTTGTTCCTGCAGCTACCCAGTGCTTACTTTGGGAAACCAAGTGAAATCTGTTCAGGAACATTGATAGTAACATGTTTTCGCAACTATAAGCCTATGCATGTGCTCTAATATGCATATGGATGTTCTGAATGAATCATCCCCTTAGAAAGCGCTGTCCATTTCGTTTATGCTGTTTCAACCTGCCGTGGAACTTCTTTCTTCAAATTGATCATCACAGTGAGGTCAGTTTTAAAAGTATAATGGACTGTTTTGATTGTTTGTGATTTTCGATTGTATTTGCACTGTACTTAAGTGACTACAAATGCAGTTATGCATGTAATGCATGCACCTGTCTCGGGAACAGGGGCATGATTTTTTTTTTTTAACAAAAAATAAAACGTCATCTGTGCACTTAAATAGCAACTGGAGGACGCTTTTCCCGAGGTTCATTTTCATGCCAGCCATGTAGGCTATACTCCTGTTGTAAAGTGAAGCATTGTGCTTAATATTAAGAAAGTTGATAAATAAATATAGTAAGCTGATGGGATGCTCCTCTTTTTAATAGAGGCCATCAAAACTGTTTTTTTATCAAGCAAATCCATAGCCTATAGAAATGTTGCGCAACATGAGCTCATGGGCTCTCGTGAAGTGTTTGATTAGATTTTCAAATACATTTAGAGTGCCTATTACCAGGCAGTTAGCAAGTTTGGTAGGCTTCTAATGACCGTCAGCAGCATCAGAGCTTGGAGAAGCCTAATTACCATGACTAAATGGTCACGTAGAATTTGACTGCCGTCATGATTCGTGACCGCCGGTGTGGCGCTAATACGGTCACTGTAACAGCCCTAGTTGTGAGTTGAGTATGAGAGAGCAGAGCTGATAGCGATAATATATCACCTCCCATACACCTGCTCTCTGGAGCCACTTAGAGTTAACACACACACTCTCTCTTTGTCTCGCTCTCTCCCCCTCCCTCCCTCCCTACACCTCCCTCGGTCTCTGTCTTTTCATCTTACTCGTTCAGTGTTGTAGTGCAGCTGTGGAGAGATGGGACACACTTCATCTCAACAGCCTAGCCAGGTGTTAGTTAGTGTAAAGGGTACAGAGAGCCCATCCAGCCTTAACCAGCTCTGCTCTGCCCGCCCCTCTGGGTGGCACTAGCACACTGGCATCTGGAGAACCTGGTCATTAGTGCCACCCTAACACACAGAGTTGGGCCAAGCAGTACTTCTGGAGACAGCAGGGCTGGATCCCTTCCTATAGTCATAAAAAGCTTCCTCTCCTTGTCTCTCTTCCTTCATCTGAACTGTAAAATGTTCTAGATTTGATTGAATCTCAAAGTGCAAATTATAGTCAAAAGGTTCCAGAGACTGTGTGTGTGTGGACACATTTTACTATACTTGTGAGTACCAGAAGTCCTCACCAGAAAAGTAAACCAACTAAAATTCAAAGAAGTGAGGACATTTTGCCGGTCCTGACTTGTAAAAAGGCTATTTTAAGTTTAGGGAAAATACAATTTTTAATGGGAATCAATTGTTGGTCCCCAAAAAGTCCTAACAAGTATAGTAAGACAAGGCTGTGTGTGTGTTCTCTAGGGTGTGAAGGGCAAGGTAGGCTGCATTTGGTTCTACCCACAGGTTTCTCATGCTCTGTCCATCAATCAGACACCGTCTGCCCACGGGCACCTGCCATTTCTCTGCCTCTGTCTCTCTTTCACACACACTCAAACACACCTACCTGTGAAATCTGCTCTTTTTCAGCACGTTTTTTTTGTCTGTTAATAAATGTATCCCCAGGTCTTCTCCGCTTCTGGATTTCACAATTGTGAAATAGGGAATGAAATTGTTGCTCGCTGCCCAGCATGACTGTATGATATGTGTTGTCTCCCTCCAGGTCCAGCTCCAGTCCAGACCAGTCGTAAGTCAGCGGTGGACCGCCGGCCCGTGGAACAGGGGGGAATGGGGGGGCTGGTCCTCGGTGATCTCCAGTCCATGGCTAGAGAGGAGGGGGAGGGCATGGAGACCTCCGAGACAGAGTCCCTGTCATCAACATACCTACCCTCACTGGAGCAACTACTCACCTCCCCAGACCCCAAACAGGGTACGTGTGTATACATGCATATCTCCAAAGGCTACGGAGGTGTTGGATTGATTCCCACAAGGGATACTTTTGTTTTACATACTGTGAACTGTGTCTTCGAATACAACTGTCTGCTAAAGGACCATTTTCTTTGTGTGATTGGTTGCAGAGCCATTTGTGTGGCAGGTGGAGCCGACTAAAGAGGAGTTGAATCAGAAGTTGACCACAGCTACACGCAGTATGGAACACATGAACAGTCTACTGCATGAGACCGAGGCTACCAACGCTGTTCTGATGGAACAGGTCAATGTATGTATACACACACACAGTACTGATGAAACAGATATGTTCTCTTTCACAGACTCTCTCCCACTTAGTGGCAATTTTAAAATGTAAATCTTGGTGGGGCAAAAGAAAAATAATGTGGGATGCATGCCAGCAAAGCCCCTACACAACACTAAACAATACATTAATTGCACTATAACGGTAACAAACGGTGCCGACAAACTTAGGGCCTACATAAAGCTGTCCCAACAGCAGAGTCCCAACAGCAGTCCCATGAATCATGATGACGTCCGTGATCTTCAGGTCGTAGCTCTAGAAAGGAGGCTCATGTTCCGAATTTTCAATTCCGAGTTGAATGAAAGTTCAAAACGTATTTTCCCAGTCGTAGCTCATTTTTCCCGAGTTCCCAGTTGTCTTGAACTCAGATTTTGCAGTTCTGTGTTAAGTTGCTTTGAGCGCGGCACATCATGCTTCATTGACAGCATGGCCGATGTTGAATGTTTATCATTTTAAACATGGAAAAAATACCCTTAATCTTATACTTTGGACCACACAGCCACTCCACTGAATAGCAGGCTAATGATTCATTTGCAATGCTTGCAGTTAGCCTCACTGATTCCTTCCAAACCACTCATTGTTGAATTTGCGATTTCCAACTTGTTGTGTAATGTTTATGTCCAATGGCCGATGAGCACTGATACGTTTTATCTAAAATTTCTCTTCATTATTTCTCTTCATATGACAAGTATTAAAAAGGATTTGCCAGTAGATTGTCGACTTGATTCATGATGATGACTGCTAGCTAAGACTTAAGATGTTGACATGATCAGGGCAATCAACGCTACTGTAGATATAATGTGATTTGACGTCATTTTATCTGTGGCCAATGACCTTGATCCTTCTCGGATGGACACTTCTAATGTAACTCTATGGCAGCACCCAATTTTCTAGTTCTACTTAGCGGTGACGTAGTGTCCCCATGAGTGACAGAACACTGAGCCAATCACTGCTCAAATAAGGCTCAATACGTATTTTCTGCTGGCTTGCACCACCACCACAGAAAGCACTGAGCTAGGCTGAAACACCTGTATTTGGAGCTGCTTTACTCAAAACAAAAAAGAGACCATGTTTGTATGCGGCTTTATTAACTCAACTATATATATATATATATATATATATATATATATATATATATATGTGTATATATATATGTATATTTTAACATTGTTTGCAAACTGATATGTGACACACATTAATGCCAAAATAATATGCAAAACATTGTTCCTAAAAATGTGGGGCTCAAAACAGGTGGTGCTCTGCCCCACCTGCCCTGAATGACGGGTCGCCACTGCTTACATATACAGTGCTCACACATTCATACTTGTTTCTTTGTGTACTTGTTCGTTCTTCTGTAGCTGTTGAAGTCTGAAGTGCGTCGTCTGGAACGTAACCATGAGAGAGAGAAGAGTGTAGCCAACCTGGAGTATCTGAAGAATGTCCTTTTACAGTTCATCTTCCTGCAGTCAGGCAGCGAGAGACAGGCTCTACTCCCCGTCATACACACCATGTTACAACTCAGCCCTGAGGAGAAGAATAAACTGGCTGCTATCGCAATGGGTGGGTACACACACACACTATATATATACATACATACATACATACATACACACACACACACACACACACACCCATTGATTTCTCAGTGTTAGTAGTAAGGTCAGTGAAATTGCAGAGATATCGTCAACATTCTATGTAGGTCAACACTGGAATGTACAGTTGAAGTCGGAAGTTTACATACACTTAGGTTGGAATCATTAAAACTCGTTTTTCAACCACTCCACACATTTCTTGTTAACAAACTATAGTTTTGGCAAGTCGGTTAGGACATTTACTTTGTGCATGACACAAGTCATTTTTCCAACAAATGATTTACAGACAGATTATTTCACTTATTCACTGTATCACAATTCCAGTGGGTTAGAAGTTTACATGCGCTAAGTTGACTGTGCCTTTAAACAGCTTGGAAAATACCAGAAAATGATGTCATGGCTTTAGAAGCTTCTGATAGGCTAACTGACATCATTTGAGTCAATTGGAGGTGTACCTGTGGATGTATTTCAAGGCCTACCTTCAAACTCAGTGCCTCTTTGCTTGACATCATGGGAAAATCAAAAGAAATCAGCCAAGACCTCAAAAAAAAATTGTAGACAAGTCTGGTTCATCTTTGGGAGCAAACGCCTGAAGGTACCACGTTCATCTGTGCAAACAATAGTACGTAAGTATAAACACCATGGGACCACGCAGCCGTCATACCGCTCAGGAAGGAGACGTGTTCTGTCTCCTAGAGATGAACGTACTTTGGTGCGAAAAGTGTAAATCAATCCCAGAACAACATCACAGGCCCTTGTGAAGATGCTGGAGGAAACTGGTACAAAAGTATCTATCCACAGTAAAACGAGTCCTATATCGACATAACCTGAAAGGCCGCTCAGCAAGGAAGAAGACACTGCTCCAAAACCGCCATAAAAAAGCCAGACTACGGTTTGCAACTGCACATGGGGACAAAGATCATACTTTTTGGAGAAATGTCCTCTGGTCTGATGAAACAAAAATAGAACTGTTTGGCCATAATGACCATCATTATGTTTGGAGGAAAAATGGGGAGGTTTGCAACCCGAAGAACACCATCCCAACCGTGAAGCATGGGGGTGGCAGCATCATGTTGTGGGGCTGCTTTGCTGCAGGAGGGACTGGTGCACTTCACAAAATAGATGGCATTATGAAGGAGGATGAAGGTAAATTAGGTGGATATATTGAAGCAACATCTCAAGACATCAGTCAGGAAGTTAAAGCTTGGTTGCAAATGGGTCTTCCAAATCGACAATGACCCCAAGCATACTTCCAAAGTTGTGGCAAATGGATTAAGGACAACAAAGTCAAGTTATTGGAGTGGTCATCACAAAGCCCTGACCTCAATCCTATAGAACATTTGTGGGCAGAACTGAAAAGCTTGTGCGAGCAAGGAGGCCTACACACCTGACTCAGTTACACCAGCTCTGTCAGGAGGAATGGACCGAAATTCACCCAATTTATTGTGGGAAGCTTGTGGAAGGCTACCCGAAACGTTTGACCCAAGTTAAACAATTTGAAGGCAATGCTACCAAATACTAATTGAGTGTATGTAAACTTCTAATCCACTGGGAATGTGATGAAAGAAATAAAAGCTGAAATAAATCATTCTCTCTGTTATTATTCTGACATTTCACATTCTTAATATAAAGTTGTGATCCTAACTGACCTAAGACAGGACATTTTTACTGGGATTAAATGTCAGGATTTGTGAAAAACTGAGTTCAGATGTATTTGGCTAAGGTGTATGTAAACTTCCGACTTCAACTGTATACTAAATACTGTGTTGATACTGCAGTGTCCTCCCTGTATTCTAACCCGGTCTCTTTCTGCTGCAGGTGAGGAGGAGGTGGGAGGAGCTAGAGGCTCAGGATGGACCTCCTACCTACACAGTTGGTCAGGCATCAGATGAACACACACATCAACCAATGTCCTCTTTCTACCTGCCTTCACTTTCATCTGGTCCATATGTCTGATCAACTGAGTTATTAAAAAGTCTTAATATATTGATGATCATCCATCTACTTGAAAAAAAGCCAGTAGTCAGCAATGCAAGCCAGTCTTCTTTTTTTTTAGCTGATGGTACGTTACTGAACCATTCATGGTGGGTTAATTCACCAATACCTCAGTCATTACTGGGATTATTTTTATAAAATAGATTTTGTTGCTTGTAACAATCAAATCCTAGCAACACTTAAGTATAACAACAATTCATGAAGTGAACTATGACTGTTGTTACAGATTTGACCATCTGTTTTCATTGCTCACTCATTATAGGTCTGATACAGGGCAGCAGGTAGCCTAGCAGTTAAAAGGCGCTGTATGGTCAATCCGACATCTACATTTGCCATGCAGCATTTATGGTGATATGGCCTCTGCAGAAGTCAGGGCATTCATTCTTGTGCTTCGCGGAGCAGCAGAGCTGTTGTGAAGGAAGTTGTCAATGAAGTGAGTTTGTGTTTATACAAGACCTACCGTCAACCAATTATGTCAATGCGGAGCTATACGGAGCCTTCCACTTTGTTAATACATTTGGGAGGCGCACGGAAATGTAGTACGAGCTGTTTGGCCTTTTCATGCCTCCGGAGGCTCCGCAATTGCATCACACCCTACATACGGAGCCTTTGGATCAAGCACAAATTTGCTTTAAGAGTGTTGGGCCAGTAACCAAAAGGTCGGTGGTTCGAATCCCCGAGCCGACTAGGTGAAGAATCTGTTGAGTTATTAAAGGCACTTAATTCGAATTGCTCCTGTAAGTCGCTCTGGATATGAGTGTCTGCTAAATGATAAACACATATGTGATGAATTGACAATATTCACATGTTCAAATTCACACCTATTTAATTTATTTTGATGTATCAATATTAGATACCTAAGGATGGTCTGGTAATATGTAGGTACATAATCTGCAATTGGGAACAACTTAAATATATGTAAATATACACTGAGTGTACAAAACATTAAGAACACCTTCCTAATATTGAGTTAGACCATTTTTTGCCCACAGAACAGCCTCAATTCGTAGGGGCATGGACTCTACAAGGGATGCTGGTCCATGTTGACTTTAATGCTTCACACAGTTGTGTCAAGTTGGCTGGATGTCCTTTGGGTAGTGGACCATTCTTGATACTCACGGCAAACTTGAGTCTGAAAAATAACAGCAGCGTTGCAGTTCTTGACACACTCAAACCGGTGCGCCTGGCACCTACTACAATAACCCGTTCAAAAGCTCTTAAATATTTTGTCTTGCCCATTCACCCTCTGAATGGCACACATACACAATCCATGTCTCAAGGCTTAAAAATCCTTCTTTAACATGTCTCTTCCCCTTCATCTACACTGATTGAAATGGATTTAACAAGTGACATCAATAAGAGATCATAGCTTTCACCTGGATTCACCTGGTCAGTCTGTCATGGAAAGAGCAGGTTTTCCCAATGTTTTGTACTCTGTCTATATAGTAATTACTATGTATTTACTGTGTTTTTACAATGTGGGGCTGTGTCTTTTCCAACTTAACCAAACATGCAGAAATGGTTTTGGATATCAGTGGTTGGGTAAAATACCAGTCTCTGCTTTGCTCTGTAGTCATATGGGAGTGCTTTATATCTGAAATTGCACCCTATTTCCCATATATTGGGAATAAGGGGGCAAATCTGAACTGGCACATCTCTTACCCAGGGTTATACGCTAATATCATTGTTCTGTATCATTCCTAAGGCAGCTGCTTCTGCTTCTTATTAACAAATGAGGGAAGATTGGGGGGACCAGTAATACATGGGAATAACTGAATGTACATTTAATGAATCATTAGGGAAAGTATTGCGTTAATGATGAACATTTTATTTTAAGAGATTTATTAGGCTATAGCCTAAGATTTAAAAATGGTTACTGATTTTTGTAGTACACTGGTGAGGGTTTCCAGTCCTCACAGTTTGGTTGAAGTTGATGTCATGTAGTATTCTGGGTAAGAAGTGTTTTACAAAAGGACAAATAAGTCAAAATATAAGCTTATGTTTTAGACCTACCATTTTATGAAGAGGAGACCTGCAATAAGGAGCCTAACCACAATCCGTATTATTTAACTGTGAATACACACGTCAATTTAAATAAATATTTACTGTGTTGAAGATTTTTGTTCATTAAATAAAGTGATCTGGAGTGAAAATGTCCATTATAACATACTCATTATGTATCCTCTGTATTTCTAAGGGATAGCCTAGAGAAAGACCTTCCAGATGTTTTCCTCTTTTCTCATTCGGGAAATACTTCCTTTTAAGGAAATATAGTCCCAATTACATGACGTAAGCACAATGAGCACTAGTAGGCTATGTATTTCAAAGTTATAGGCTACATTAGTGTCTATTTTATGGTTGAATTTCATGTTTTGTTAATTTGATCGAACGATTATTATAACATAAAATAGGCTACACTTTCGAGGAGCCCCCAATGGCACACAGGAATGATAACTTTAGAGCTCCAATTCCTGTGAAATAGTTTGCCAAATATAATGTATTGTTTTACTGAAGGTGCTTCTGTGGAAACCGGTGCTGCCCGGGAAGATTTCATCGCGCCATGTTTAGCGGGAAAATATGTTGGAAATAGACCTAAACAGCGCAATGAAATAAGAACAGTTAGTGCATGAGGGTTGACGGTTTCCATGAAATGTATTTCTAGGTAGGATATGAACCCCCTGATATGCATCTGTCTCGTCGGTATTACAGTAAAGGCTAGCCTACTGTGGTCCCAACATGGATGACTTGACTAAAATGTGAAGTTCCCGAGAGGGCGGGTCTAGTCCGGTTAAATTACATTTTAGCGCAGTTGCCAGACTGTACACAGAGAGAGAAACAGGCGAGACTCATTCGCCATTACAAAGAAAGTATCTTGTTAACAGTAGTTTATCTAAAATACATCCCCTCGAGACCAAACATCTGGGGGAAAGGGCCGGTGGAGACGAAACCCCTGCAGTCCAGAAGATGTTGGGGGTGGTAGAAGAAATGACCAACGGCAACGGGTGAGCACTGGACAGAAAATAACTGTATGATGGACCAAATCTGCTTCTATAAAGAGTTTGTAGACTATCATTCGCCGTCTGTTGACTTGACAAACGAAATTGCAGCCTGTTGCATTCAATGACCTGGATCAGCGCTGTCTGCGAGTCGCCACAGAAGAGTTGATGCAGTGTAGGGTGTGACCACTGGTGAAGTAATGTAACAATCACAACGCGGCCTACTTTCGTTTATAGAGTTTATAGGATAGCCTACTGAACAACATGGAGTAATCATGATCAATCTGGTTAGGCCTATTCACAATGAGATATGAACAAACGTATTTTATTTGCTGCTCAGCAGGGGGCTACTTTGCTGACATTTAAAGCCTGAATTAGATTTTACAGTTGTAGACCTACTTGTTGCAAACTTCGGATGATATGTTACGAATTGCAACAATTTGTGGATGTCCATCATACATTTGGTATGATATGTTACGAATTGCAATTCATACAATATGTTAATAATTGCAATTAGTACAATATTTAGGGAATTTTCTAAACGTAGGATATGTTACGAATTCCAATTTGTTGTCACGAACTCGAGCTAGGAGGCTAATGTTAACGAGGGTAGGTGTTAAGGTTAGGTTAAAGGCTTAGGAGAAGGCTCAGCTAACATGCTAAGTAGTTGCAAAGTAGCAAAAACATTGTAAGTAGTTGCTAATTAGCTAAAGTTTACAGTGATGACATTCGATCGCGCAACCTTTGGGTTGCTAGACGTTCACGTTATACGCCCACCCAGTCACCCCGACCAACCACCATACTTTCATTTTTGCTATAAGTAACCATCTGTCATATGTAACCATACCTAATGTAACATATCATACTCATTTGAGTGTCCCGGATTTACATTTAGTATGTTACGTCTACTATATGAGACTAGACTGAAGTAGCCTAGGGCTGGGACCATTTGACACCTTGTGGTCATTAGGACTGTGTTTACACAGGCAGCCCAATTCTGGTATTTTTTCACTACTAGTTTTTTTTTGTCAATCAGATCTGATGTGAAAAGAGCTGATGTGATTGGTCAAAAGACCAAATAGTGGGAAAATGTAAATGCAGCCATAAAGGTCCAGACCTAAGTCCATAGTATACTGACATACAGTACAGTACAGGAGCTGCATATCCATGCTGTCCAGGTTTGACTCAGTGAATATGATGATGCTATCTCCCTCCATCCAGTCGTTAGTTGTTAGTGGTTACTGTACTTCCATTCTGCCCCATGAGACTCGTTTCAGCAGATCCACTTCCTGGCTTGTTAATTACCCCCCACCCCACTCCCGTGTGTGTGTGTTACTTTATTTAGATCCAGGGATCACTGCTATCAGGAAGGACAACGTTTTATCCTGTACTTGTTCACCAGGCCACATTACATTTACATTTAAGTCATTTAGCAGACACATTCACCCAACATACATACAACAGGCTCTGTGATGCATTTTGTCTCCACTACACTGTCTGCCCCCACAAACAAACATTCACACTCACACTCCGTATATAACTTCCTGTCCTGAGCTGCTGTTGGGGGGGGGGGAGAGGTCATGATGTAGAGAGCGGATGTCTCTCTAGTCTCCTGAGTCTCTCTCTCTGTCTTTCAGTGCTCCGTCCTGACTAGGAATGAGCTCTGTGGAAACAATGGACATAAGAGCTACTGTCAGTCAGATAGCTTCTGTAGCTGTCACACATATTTGTACATTTACACATTTGGTATACCTTGTTTTTTCCTGGAATTGTGCATATTTGTACTTTCCCTGCCCAATTTATTAGGAGTTTTGACCTTTTAATATAGTACAATTTCTGTCCAGAGCCTGAATAAACTAGGGCCATAGTGGTATGGCAAGTCTTATCAGATTCTGGCTTTAGACTGAATCATGTCTGTTTACACAATCAAGGCTTACCAGGCAGGTTCCCAGTCTCTGTCTTGCATTGGAATGGCATATAACATTATTAGTCACAAGTTTCTAGCATGACATTGAGACAATTGTATGAAATATTTCTGGAGCTAATGTAACTATTTAGGTCTCAGGCAAGGTTACTCATCACATTAACGATGGTTTACCAAACTGTTACATTTTCACTTACTTGGCTGACTCCCACATTTCAGTCCCCTATTCAGTCTGTGTGGGTTCATGTGTATATCACCCTCTGGTGGTCACAGTAGACAACAGCAATGGTGAAATGACTTGAGAGGAGCAGTGGCTCTGCTTCCCAAATGTCTGTGTGGTCTCAGTGGTATTGTGAGGGATCCAACACAAACCTATTCCTGGTATCTTCCTCTGACACACACAATAAACAAAGACAATATTTTGTAATGCACACAGCCCACTCCCTCACTAGCCCTGACCCTACTCTAGCCCTGACTATGGCTGCAGTGATGCATACAGCCAGCTCTCTCCACCCTTATCCCTGTCCTCAATCACTGAACAGACTGCACCCTATTATTCAGTCAGCCACCAACACTCAGCCACACACACATGCATACACACACACACACACACACACACACAAACACACATGCTCCATCATCACGCCAACCACAGGCAGGCCTTCCAGGCAGCCAAATAGGAAGTGATGTGGGTGAGCAGAGTGAGAGATAGCAACAGACACAGTAGAAGAAGACACAGTAGGGACACAGCAATGACAACAACAACAGCAGCAACCTCACAGCAGCCTAACAAAATACTTTGGTAAGACATTCATATTTTGTTATATTTTTCTGTTTCTTCTACATGCAACCTACACAATCTGCAGTATCAGATCTTCAGATCTTTATTGTTGAATAAAGTATTAGTGGGTTTGTAGCTCAGTAGCCCAGTCTTCATCTTAGTTATGTTAATTCAATTTAAAAAATATTTCCAACCAGATGGCTGCAAATCTGAGGGCAGCGTTGCTCTATAAGACTGCAGTACCTGTGATATCCAGAAAGTGGCAGTATCTTTGTGTTTTGGTGGATTTGGACATTCATTTACTTGGCTTTTTTTCTCTCGCTGATACCACTCTTGTTTGTCTTGGGAAATCTATGCAGAAATCACATGTTGTTCCATAGAAAGAATGAGTTCTATCAACCAAGTAAATCTTACGGACAGTTGATCACAGTACTCAAATGTGTCAGTGTATAGTCAGTCAGTTAGAAAGTGGCTGGCGGCCTACACCCCAGCTCTACCCTCTAAACTAGGACTGGAATGCAGTGGCTAC
Source organism: Salmo trutta (assembly GCF_901001165.1). Taxonomy (NCBI): domain Eukaryota; kingdom Metazoa; phylum Chordata; class Actinopteri; order Salmoniformes; family Salmonidae; genus Salmo; species Salmo trutta. The sequence goes on along the minus strand of NC_042980.1, from coordinate 29,483,130 downwards.
AAAGGCAGCATTAAGAGGACCCTAAGGGGAGGTGTGTGTGTGTGTGTGTGTGTCTTTCAGCAAGTCATCACATTCCTGCTGAACATGCTTCATTTTCGTACTCAGCTGATATCCCTATAGCCTCTGGCCTCTCAGGATACTAAAGAGACTCTCACTAACTGTGAATGTTATTTTGGGCATTAGCCTACTCGCTAATAACGATCATAAGACACACTTTTATTATGATCAAATTACAGCAATCATCTCCACCATCACGTCTTCACCCCACAGGTTAGATATTTTATAGTGAGCCTGTTGCAGCTAGTTTGTCATATAAATGTAATAGTTGTGTTCATGTGTGAATTTCATGTAAATGAATGTTCTGTGTGTGTGTGTGTCTGCTGGGTGTGTTGACTCTAGAGACACCCATGTGTCACGTTGGTTGAAAGGAGAGGACCAAGGTGCAGCGTGGTGAGCGTACATATTCTTTTTATTAGAAAAGACGCCGAACAAAACAAGAAACACTACCCAACAAACCGTGAAGCTAAAGGCTATGTGCCATAAACAAAGTCAACTTCCCACAACACTAGGAGGGAAAAGGGCTACCTAAGTATGGTTCCCAATCAGAGACAACGACAGACAACTGTCCCTGATTGAGAACCATACCCGGCCAAAACATAGAAAATAAAGAACATAGAAAAAGGAACATAGAATGCCCACCCTAGTCACACCCTGGCCTACCCAAAATAGAGAATAAAAAACCTCTCTATGGCCAGGGCGTGACACCATGTCCTAAAGATAGTTCTATCTCTCTCTTTACACGCATGCATGCACACACTCACACACTTTCCTCTCTCATTGTATTAGCCAATAACATTCTCTGAGCAAGAGGAACAATATCAAATTAAAGCATTTAGTCATAATGTGCTGAAGGCAGACTCACAAATCACATCAACACTGAGTAAAAGGCAAGTATACCACTATGGCATTTCAATATTCATTTTGGACAGTTGTGTTTTCCCTGTGTGGGTCATTGTTTAGTTGCTGTAGACCCATACCGTCAAATGTTTTAGCCTCTCTTGTAGTCTGCTACACCAGGACCTGCCTGTGTCTCTGGTCCTCTGTGTAGAACTCTCGTTGCACCTCTCTCTGTGTTTGTTTGTGACAACTCTTTATTTGCTGTGATGTTACAGGTCGTGTATGGCTCTCTTACCCTAATGCAAGTGTTTGATTGGGTTGTTCTCATGTTGGTGTAGAGATAGACATTGGTCTGATATGGGTGGGGTTAGGGACTGTGATATTAGATGCAGTAACATGAATGGACACACACACACACTAAAGTCCCAAACAGGAAGAGGAAAAGGTGTTATTGTGGGGTCAGAGCAGCCATCACTCTGTCACCACACCATAGTGACCATGTAAACTCTGAACTCTTCGGGCAAGGCTCTGGCCGTGTGTGTGTGTGTGTGTGTGTGTGTGTGTGTGTGTGTTTGCCCTGTGTGAAGAGTTCAGTGTAGTGTGCTATGAGGGTGTGAATACAGAGGAAGCTGAATACACAGTACACACACAGGTTGGATTGATTCATTACTTGGGGCTCCAATGGCGCTGTTTGGTATCCTGAGGAAATCTGAGATGAGAAGTTCTATTATGTAATAGTCCTTAGGAATACACTTATATTGTCAGTTTAGTTCACCTCTGCTGATATTTATTAGTATTTACTACAGATCCCAGGTCTGTGAAGGGGCCACTGACTGTTTATGCTTTTATCAATTAACTGAACAATGGGCAGGAAACACACTGCCCCCTTCTATCACAGAGACCTCTCTCTTAGGCAGACTGATGCAGAGACAGAGAGAGACTGGGGACAGAGCGAGAGACTACAGGGAGATAGAGAGGCTGCACTGTAGACAACTTATCAACAACATATCAATATCAACTAACCGTCATGTTGGATTGATCAGTGGAAGGGATCTCTCACGAAAATGTGAGTTTCTATTGGACAAGTTCAGTTAGGTCCCTCCCCGTTTTGTTCAGTTTAAGAAACGCTTTGCAACGGAATCGGCGAAATGAATACGCACCTGCCTTAAGGCTGAGAATGTGGGCGGAGCGAGGAGCTGATAGGTGTGTTGGATCAGAGCCACACCCCTGATTGGTCATTCCTCTAGATGTGTGCCTGGAGGTGTGTGTTTGTCAGAGATAGAGGGAGTGTGGAATGTAGTAGCCGGCTGTTCCAGGAGAGCGAGGGGACTGTTCTGCCAAGGGCTTCCCAGGTGTGAGCTGCTGTTCTGGGCTTGGAAAGGAGACTGGTGGGGGTCAGTGCTGGTTGTCGGCCTGTCAAGCTTTGGAACTTACTGATCACACACACAAGGAGGATTACTGACTGTGAGTTTGTATCCGTGCCCCGGTGGACGGACGGACGGACGGAGGGAGGGAGGGAAGGAAGGAAGGAGGGATGAACTCTCTGCGGCTGAAGGAGTTGTCTAACTCAGACCTGTACAGACGCAGACAGGAGAGACCTGACAGCTATGGAAGCATAGCTAGTAACAGCCTCAGGTGAGACTCCTCTCTCTCGCTCTGATTTCTCTCTATTTGACCAGACTGCAGAGCAAACAGGCAGCAGGTCAGCAAAGTGTACTGTAGTGGGGGATGGTTAGGGTTAATACTTGGGTACATTTGACGAGTCACCATCTGTTGGTGTCCTTTGTGTTGTAGAGAGGCAGAGAACCTGGTCTGTGTGGCCTGTGAGTATGACTGAGGTGAAGCCTGTGTATGTTAGCCTCAAAGATATCCGAGAGTGTAAGACTCTTGTCTCTAGAATGTAGGCTCACTTTTTGTGAACAGTTCCATCGCTAGTCAGGCTGTTGAATAAACTTACTTTACCTGTCGTCCACTGATTTTGTCCATATGTACGAGGTACACAGACAAAATATCCACAGAGTAGTGTTTTTAACCTAACTTTCAGTACACTGGTCTGTATGTCGGTTTGTATTTACAATGCTGACGTAATTCGCATGCGACTTGGACAATAAGTCAACAATGGCCGAGTTTAACCGAAGCACAGTCCAAAGGCTGTCCCACGCAATCAGCTGGCAGATTTCACAAGCACTTCACGCTGATTGCGAGGGAACACGCTTTGGTCGACAACTTTTGGTTACATTCGGCTATTGTTCACATATTGTTAATCACGTGAAATGCATCAGGAGATGAAAAAAACAAGCAACAAAACTTACCGGCGCTGTAAAAAGTTGGGTAAACAACACTTTCCTGTGGTTACTCTATATCTTCACTTCCTACCGCCAGATCCCAGGCCTGTGAAGGGGCCACTCTCCATATTCTGTCTTATAGAGACTATTGCGTCTTTTTTACAGCAACTTATTTCAGACTGATGTTCATGGAGTAACCATGGTAACAGTCTGATGTTTAGACAACATGTATGTAATCTTTGGTTATGGGTTGTGTGCGGATCCTGTCTGAGGGGGGTTTAGAACAGCAACACATTTTTCAGCGGAAACCGTTTACTCCAAACCTAAAACATTTGCAACGAAAACAAGTTTCTATTGGACAAATTCAGGTAAGTCCCTCCCCGTATTGTTTCGTTTGCTCTGTGCTTCTTTTTGGTTCCTAGAGTTAACGGTTTCCATTGCAAACCATTTTGCAACAGCTAAAACGTTTTGCAATGGAATCAGACTAATGAATACACCCCTGTCCTCACTGTTCCAACAATACCTACCGATAGTACCGATAGGCATGAGGAGGCATGTTGAAAGGGCAAAAGAGAGGCTGTTTTTAAAACAAGGTACCAACTTTGGAATACAACATCCCCATTCTCTCTATCAATCTCTTCCTGCTCTCTTTCTCTCTCTCTCTTTCTCTCCAGCCTTCTACCTTCCCATAGAGCGGCAGGTAGCCTAGGGGTTAGTGTTGGGCCAGTAACCAAAAGGTCACTGGTTCAAATACTTGCGCCGACAAGGCGAAAAATCTGTCGATCTGCCCTTGAGCAAGGCACTTAACCATCATTTGGTCCAGGGGCACCATACTACTATGGCTGACCCTGTAAAAAAACAAATTTCACTGCACCTATGTGACAATAACACTTTTTTCCCTCTCCTGTCTCTCTACCCCCCCCCCCCTTTCTTTGCCCCTGATCCTGCTGTGATTAGAGGTTTGCATTTCTCCCAAGGGTCAGACATGTGTCATATCACAAACACACACACCAGCCTTCACTGCTAAACATGATGTACTGAAGTGCTTGGTCAGCAGAACTGAGCTAGTAACAGAACATGAGGTCACCTGGTCTCTCTGCTATGACATCATTGGTTGTAGTGGTGTGTCCCTGCTATGTGTCCTTCACATATGACCCACAAACACGCGGTTCACATCCCAGGCTGCCACACATCCTCCCAAACCCTCCCTCCTCCTTTCGCTCAGCCCTCAGCAGGAAATGGAACACTGAAATTATGCCAGTAGGGCAGAGGGGCAGGGCTGAGGTTTTATGGACGTTGGGAACAAAAGCAAAACAGGGAGGTTCATGTGTGAGATACAGTACACTTTGCACAAAAATAACTAACATGTCTAAAAAGACCAACTACATTATACTTTCTTCCACTTTTCTGTGCAGTTGGTTTGAGGTGCACAGCCACAGGTTGTCCCCTTGTTGTGTAGCATGTAATGCCAATACAGCCTTTATATTTCTCCATTAGGGGAGAGTGGGGTAAGTTGAGCCGCACTCGTTTCTAGGAAACCATCCACCAAATTAATCATTTGACCAACTATTTATAAAGAGGTCATCATTTGACGGACTAAGTTGAGCTAATGGCAAGTTGAGAAAATGTGTTTTCTTCCCAGGTGTAATGCAAGGAATTATCGCTGAGATATGAGGTAACAACAGGGCCTGGCCTAAGTTAAAAGTGTTTCAAAAAGTACAAAGTGTTTGTTAGGCGTTAAGCTTGTGTTAAAAGATGCTTTAAAATGTATTAAAAGACAAAAAAGCAATTATGTTGAATTGTGTTTGGGAAATAAAGATAGAAAAAAAGGTAGTGGTAATATATACACTTGAAGTTGGAAGTTTACATACACCTTAGTCAAATACATTTAAACTCAGTTTTTCACAATTCCTGACATTTAATCCTAGTAAAAAGTCCCTGTTTTAGGTCAGTTAGGATCACCACTTTATTTTAAGAATGTGAAATGTCCGAATAATAGTAGAGAGAATGTTTTATTTCAGCTTTTATTTCTTTCATTACATTCACAGTGGGTCAGAAGTTTACATACACTCAATTAGTATTTGGTAGCATTGCCTTTAAATTGTTTTACTTCGGTCAAACATTTCGTGTAGCCTTCTACAATCTTCCCACAATAAGTTGGGTGCATTTTGGCTCATTCCTCCTGACAGAGCTGGTGTAACTGAGTCAGGTGTGTTGGCCTCCTTGCTCGCACAAGCTTTTTCAGTTCTACCCACAAATATTCTATATGATTGAGGTCAGGGCTTTGTGATGGCCACTCCACTCCTCCTTGACTTTGTTGTCCTTTAGCCATTTTGCCACAACTTTGGAAGTATGCTTGGGGTCATTGTCCATTTGGAACACCCATTTGCGACCAAGCTTTAACTTCCTGACTGATGTCTTGAGATGTTGCTTCAATATATCCACCTAATTTTCCTTTCCTCATGATGCCATCTATTTTGTGAAGTGCACCAGTCCCTCCTGCAGCAAAGCACCCCCACAACATGATGCTGCCACCCCCGTGCTTCACAGTTGGGATGGTGTTCTTTGGCTTGCAAGCCTCCTCCTTTATCCTCCAAACATAACGATGGTCATTATGGCAAAACAGTCCTATTTTTGTTTTGTCAGATCAGAGGACATTTCTCCAAAAAGTACGATCTTTGTCCCCATGTGCAGTTGCAAACCATAGTTTGGCTTTTTTATGGCGGTTTTGGAGCAGTGTCTTCTTCCTTGCTGAGCGGCCTTTCAGGTTATGTTGATATAGGGCTCGTTTTACTGTGGATATAGATACTTTTCTACCTGTTTACTCAAGTATCTTCACAAGGTCCTTTGCTGTTGTTCTGGGATTGATTTACACTTCTCGCACCAAAGTACGTTCATCTCTAGGAGACAGAACGCGTCTCCTTCCTGAGCGGTATGACGGCTGCGTGGTCCCATGGTGTTTATAATTGCGTACTATTGTTTGTACAGATGAACGTGGTACCTTCAGGCGTTTGGAAATTGCTCCCAAGGATGAACCAGACTTATGGAGGTCTTGGCTGATTTCTTTTGATTTTCCCATGATGTCAAGCAAAGAGGCACTGAGTTTGAAGGTAGGGTTTGAAATACATCCACAGGTACACCTCCAACTGACTCAAATGATGTCAATTAGCCTATCAGAAGCTTGTGAAGCCATGACATTATTTTCAGGAATTTTCCAAGCTGTTTAACGGCACAGTCAACTTAGTGTATGTAAACTTCTGACCCACTGGAATTGTGATACAGTGAAATAATCAGTCTGTAAAAAATTGTTGGAAAAATTACTTGTGTCATGCACAAAGTAGATGTCCTAACCGACTTGCCAAAACTATAGTTAGTTAACAAGACATCTGTGGAGTGGTTGAAAACAAGTTTTAATGACTCTAACCTAAGTGTATGTAAACTTCCGACTTCAACTGTAATTCAGTACAGAAATATGTAGGCGGCTTAACGTACCCCATACCCGGGGTAAGTTGTGCCAAGAGACCACTTTTTTTTTTGGACAAGCTGTGTTTTTAGAACAGTAATGTTTACATGAATTGTGATTATTTCCATGGATACACTACATCCTGAACTATCTGTAGATATCTTTGTTAGAAAGAATACTATATTTCTCGATGAAATGATGCTGAATGTAAAAAATATTGCTCAACTTACCCCACTCTCCCCTACCATGGCTACTGTTGACACAGCCAGGGGAAGAGAGGGGTTTGTTTGGTTATCATTGTCCTTAGTGCTAGCAGCCTTAGCCTGTAGCTCCAGTCTCATCTGTGTAGGGAGCCCTCGCTGAGACATAACCGCCTCAGCTTTGTCTAGGATACATACCTATCAAACTCAACGTTCGCCTCTGGCAGAGAGGGCAAAGTACACAGTTACAGTTGTGTTACAGTATGGCTATCACAACTAAACAATACCTTTTGGTTTTAGAAATAATTATCCTGGAAGACTCTTAGAGGATTCCTGGGGAGCCGGGTTTGTAAGGTGGCCTGGGCCGACTGGGGAGAGATTTGGAGTTTATAGGGGGCCTTGGGAGATCTGTGGCTGGGGTAGTTTGGGAAGGCCTGGTGTTGCCAGGGAGTGTGTTTGTATGTGTTACGAACCCCTTTCGCCCTGCAGTCTAGGGGGGGTTGGCAACGAGACCGTAACATAAATCATGCAAATTATAATCGTGACAAGTAACAGTGAGAACAAAAACCATAGACAACTGAAATCTACTGTCAAACACTAAAGGTTTATTTGTAAACACACGGTAATGGGGTGTGAGAAAAGGGGCTGAGCTGGACCCAAGCAAAGAAACAATAAGCCAAAAACACCCCTAAGCTAGACTAGCCTATTTCAAGAACAGTTAGCTAACTAACCAAAAATACAGAGGGTGGTCCGCCCATTTCTAACTAGGGTACTTAGACACAGTATTCCTACGGGTAATGTATGCCCATGGGCGACTTGTCTTGGTACCCCCTTTTCCCACCAAACAACAAAACTCACAGGATTACCGGACAAATGTGACATGCAGTAGAGAGGTAGAGAGAGAGAGAGAGAGAAAAAATTGATCAGAAAACAACTGACTGGGTTTTTAAACCAAGGGAAAGGGGCTGTGATTGGGTGAGGAAAGGGGAGCAGGTGTCTTCTGATTGGGGACTGGTTGATGACTGATTGGGGAGTGATGATTGTCACCTGTGAGGGGAGAAGGAGAGAGAAGAAACACACCGGATACATACACAGGATACTTGTATTCGTAACAGTATGGCAAAACCCTGTCTCTGGCCCTGACTCAGGTGTGGAGTATTCTGGTTGAGCAATGAGACCTTGCAGCTGTGCTGTTGCACCAATTTCTCACCAACAGGAAATACCATCACCATAGTGATTTATACTGCTATTCGGTGCGACTTCGTAATACCATGCCTGTCTGACAACACATCTGTAAAATAATGCAGTTCCTTTTCATCCTACCAGTGCTGTGTGATCCTGTGTTACGTTGGCAATCAGAGTATTTACTCTAGAACTTGACAAACTAACCCTAGAGAGACTGTTTGTAATACCTAACTAAGCCTCTGTCTAAACTGTTGTTCATCATGTATCCACAGCCTGGGTTAGTTTATATAGCCCAGAGGAGAAATATTTATTGGCTTTAAGATCAGACGGTCCCTATTCGGTCACAGCAAAGTCTTCCTTTGGCATTATCAGATGGTTGTATTATTGTATATTCTCTGTATTGATGTTAAACGCATCCAAAGCTGCTTTTCTCATCATCATCATCATCATCATCATCATCATCATAACAAGATGCATTTTCTCACAGTGCAGTCTAAACTCCTGCATCCTGTAATGTTTCTTGTCACCTCTCTGTACTGCAGACCCCCAGGTGGCAGGGTTTCTCTCTGTACTTCAGACCCCCAGGTGGCAGGGTTTCTCTCTGTACTTCAGACCCCCAGGTGGCAGGGTTTCTCTCTGTACTTCAGACCCCCAGGTGGCAGGGTTTCTCTCTGTACTGCAGACCCCTAGGTGGCAGGGTTTCTCTCTGTACTTCAGACCCCCAGGTGGCAGGGTTTCTCTGTACTTCAGACCCCCAGGTGGCAGGGTTTCTCTGTACTTCAGACCCCCAGGTGGCAGGGTTTCTCTGTACTTCAGACCCCCAGGTGGCAGGGTTTCTCTCTGTACTGCAGACCCCCAGGTGGCAGGGTTTCTCTCTGTACTTCAGACCCCCAGGTGGCAGGGTTTCTCTCTGTACTTCAGACCCCCAGGTGGCAGGGTTTCTCTGTGTACTTCAGACCCCCAGGTGGCAGGGTTTCTCTGTGTACTTCAGACCCCCAGGTGGCAGGGTTTCTCTGTGTACTTCAGACCCCCAGGTGGCAGGGTTTCTCTGTGTACTTCAGACCCCCAGGTGGCAGGGTTTCTCTCTGTACTTCAGACCCCCAGGTGGCAGGGTTTCTCTCTGTACTTCAGACCCCCAGGTGGCAGGGTTTCTCTCTGTACTTCAGATCCCCAGGTGGCAGGGTTTCTCTCTGTACTCCAGACCCCCAGGTGGCAGGGTTTCTCTCTGTACTTCAGACCCCAGGTGGCAGGGTTTCTCTCTGTACTTCAGACCCCAGGTGGCAGGGTTTCTCTCTGTACTTCAGACCCCAGGTGGCAGGGTTTCTCTCTGTACTCCAGACACCCAGGTGGCAGGGTTTCTCTCTGTACTTCAGACCCCCAGGTGGCAGGGTTTCTCTCTGTACTCCAGACCCCCAGGCGGAAGGGTTTCTCTCTGTACTTCAGACCCCCAGGTGGCAGGGTTTCTCTCTGTACTCCAGACCCCCGGGTGGCAGGGTTTCTCTCTGTACTTCAGACCCCCAGGTGGCAGGGTTTCTCTGTACTTCAGACCCCCAGGTGGCAGGGTTTCTCTCTGTACTTCAGACCCCCAGGTGGCAGGGTTTCTCTCTGTACTTCAGACCCCCAGGCGGAAGGGTTTCTCTCTGTACTTCAGACCCCCAGGTGGCAGGGTTTCTCTCTGTACTTCAGACCCCCAGGTGGCAGGGTTTCTCTCTGTACTTCAGACCCCCAGGTGGCAGGGTTTCTCTCTGTACTGCAGACCCCCAGGTGGCAGGGTTTCTCTCTGTACTTCAGACCCCCAGGTGGCAGGGTTTCTCTCTGTACTTCAGACCCCCAGGTGGCAGGGTTTCTCTCTGTACTTCAGACCCCCAGGTGGCAGGGTTTCTCTCTGTACTTCAGACCCCCAGGTGGCAGGGTTTCTCTCTGTACTTCAGACCCCCAGGTGGCAGGGTTTCTCTCTGTACTTCAGACCCCCAGGTGGCAGGGTTTCTCTGTGTACTGCAGACCCCCAGGCGGCAGGGTTTCTCTCTACTCCAGACCCCCAGGCGGCAGGGTTTCTCTCTACTCCAGACCCCCAGGTGGCAGGGTTTCTCTGTACTTCAGAGCCCAAGGTGGCAGGGTTTCTCTCTGTACTGCAGAGCCCCAGGTGGCAGGGTTTCTCTCTGTACTCCAGACCCCCAGGTGGCAGGGTTTCTTTGTGTGCTTCAGACCCCCAGGTGGCAGGGTTTCTCTCTGTACTTCAGACCCCCAGGTGGCAGGGTTTCTCTCTGTACTCCAGACCCCCAGGTGGCAGGGTTTCTCTGTGTACTTCAGACCCCCAGGTGGCAGGGTTTTTCTCTGTACTGCAGACCCCCAGGTGGCAGGGTTTCTCTCTGTACTGCAGACCCCCAGGTGGCAGGGTTTCTCTCTCTGTACTTCAGACCCCCAGGTGGCAGGGTTTCTCTCTGTACTTCAGACCCCCAGGTGGCAGGGTTTCTCTCTGTACTTCAGACCCCCAGGTGGCAGGGTTTCTCTCTGTACTTCAGACCCCCAGATGGCAGGGTTTCTCTCTGTACTGCAGACCCCCAGGTGGCAGGGTTTCTCTGTGTACTTCAGACCCCCAGGTGGCAGGGTTTCTCTCTGTACGTCAGACCCCCAGGTGGCAGGGTTTCTCTGTGTACTGCAGACCCCCAGGTGGCAGGGTTTCTCTCAGATACTCAAGTAATGTGCATGGATCTCAGGTTAGGATTCAGGACATTTAGTTGGTTTGTTAGATGGTTAGACACTGTCCTTCAAGTATATATGTTTTGTGAAATTTTCAGTGGACATTTTTGAAACTAGTCCTGGTGCATAGAGTTGTATGTTTTTTTAAACTTTGCAATCATTGGTTTTTGTTTGGAATACCTTTTAAAGTGAAGAATTGGAGTCTCATCATCATTCTGTTACCATGGCATCTCTTTAGAGTCCTGCAAAGCCATGTCCCAATGCAGAGAATGCACTCCAGAGCCACGCTGTCTGCTGGTGACAGTTGCTGAGGACATTTTTAGGCCCTAGCCCCTCTGGGTGGCCTCATTAATTAGAACTACTGGTGAGGCCACACACACACTGATATCAAGTGAACACACAGACATTTATACATTCGCAGACATCTTGGCTCACTTACACATTAACACTCACACACACTCTCCCAGTCTGGATGTGTGTCAGTCAGATGCTGTATTTGTTTACTCTCCCCTATTGCCTCAGAACAGGCTGTACTACAGGCCCTGCACGCGCACACCACAGGAGGATGGTGGCACCTTAATTGGGGAAGACGTGCTTGTGGTAATGACTGGAATGGAATTAGTGGAATGGTATCAATGGTTTCCATGTGTTCGATGCCATTCCATTTACTCTGTTCCAGACATAATGATCCTTCCTCCCCTCAGCAGCCTCCACTGGCGCACACACACACACACTGATATACACAGTGAGAGAGATATCATGTAAATCTAAGCTCCAGTTCTGACAGGATCTACAGCCTGTGAACAGCTTTAGTAGAGTGGATCTGGCAGAATCTACGATCACAACCCCCATGCACCCCCGTGCAACTCATAGCAACCTCTCTCTCTAATAATAAACCTCCATTTGGGCTCCCGGCTCCTCCATGTTGCTCATATGGGCTTCATGGGAAATGCAGTGATTTGGCCCGCTGGAGGCTTTCTCTCTCTCATTTTTCTCTCGCCATCTTTCTGTCTCTCCCTCCCTCAGAAAAAGTCAGAGAGAGAGATGCTTCACCAGTTGTTGTGGAATGTAAACTGTGTAGTCAGGAATAGGCTTGGGCCTGAACGACAGAGACATGACCACATGGAAACACTCCTCTCTACTCCTCTCCTCAGTATAATCCGTATGCTGTAATCAGGGTGGCAGCTTAGTGTTTCCTGTTTTGGTCCCGCCCTCTGTCCCATTGTCCTGTCAGTCAACACCAGTAGTTCCCAGTCTGTTTCCTATGACCATTTGAATCCATTCTTTATCTGGATCAGTGGTGAGAATAGAAGGACCCATGTTGTGTATGAGTCTGAACCATCTTGCAGTAAGTCACACAGCAGCCGCTCTCACCAGCGACAGGAAGAAGGGTAAAGCCTGCCCCACACATACACTGGGGCTGGCGTCAGCTGCCAGAACCTGGTTTGGGGATGAGACTTTCCCGGGCATCTATTTGTAGAATAATGGAAACACGCAGAAGATTGGAATAGCAGAGAGGAATGCCTCTGCCCTCCTGGTTTATGGTCTGACACTCTGTGGAGAGACACATGTCCACAGTGCTCCATGCTAGAGCGACACAGGCTTACTACACACAGCACTGAGATTTGGAGCTGGGACACTGCCATGGTTTTAAAGTAATTGAAGAGGTTCTCAGCTGGACAAATAGTTTTTCTTACAGAGGATGTGTCTCCAGTAGATTTATTCTCCTGACCTTTTGGTGGTGTAGGAGTGTCATTCATTTAAGGAGGGGCAGTCAGAGCTGTAAGATGTGATGAATTTAGCCACATAAACAACGATTAATCACTCTGATGGCATAGAGCAGATAATAATAATAATAATCATAATAACAATAATAATGATAATACTTTTGTTTACATTTTTGTAAGTGTTTATTCACTAGATTAGAAATGGCAGAGATTACTTTTATCTGTTCATAATGTTTTCATATGGCAGTTCATTTTTCATTCCTTAAGCTCCCTTGAGCAAAACACTGAGTTGCTCAACTCAGCCTGTAGTGTTTCTGACTCAGATCCATGTGGTGAGCCAAACCATCTGTATCTCTCCTGGAACTGTGAAAACACAACCTGGAACTGGGAAATCACAACCTATCTCTATAGGTGACAATGTACAGAGAGAATGTGTGTGTTACAACCAGCCGTTGCGTGGACCGTGTCAATGTAAGGAATTGGAGGACCACGTTGTCTCATGCGAACGTTGAGAAATATTTATTACAAATCCATGGCCCTCAGGCTGAAAATAACACACATTGTTCTGGTGGCAATAAGTACTATGTGAACCCAGGAGACCTGAAGCTCCACCCCATAGCACCCTATAATATATATATACTTCCCCTCGGTCACAGGTTCAACTCATCACCTGTGATCAGGGATCCAGGGAGGAAAGAGAGGGAACAGGGAGAGAACAAATGAATACACAAGATAATAACATAACTCCCATTCATTCATATTTAAGAACAGATCAGTATGTAATGATGAAAGTATGCATATAACTGTATGTTGATGAAATATGGATTATGATACCAATTTAGCTACTGACCAGTGGAATAAAGGATAAACACTTAATAATATACATTCATACATCAACTCATACTCTGCCCCTTTTAGATAGAGCTGACAGGCTCCCCGTGAAGCCTCCCTTTCACTGTGTGGGTGTGTCCAGTCACCTCTGTCTGCTCTAGTCCACTGGCTGGGTGGGCTCTTAGTCTGAAAGATACACCCCTTAATGGAGGGAGGGAGGGTGACACGGAGAGGTAGGGCAAGAGAGAGAGCGTCTAGAGACAGGGTGTGTGAGAGAGTTGAGGGAGGGTGAAAGGGAATGAGAGAGACGGAGGGAGGTAGATCAGGGATCTGTGTGAAGTCAGGTCAGTCAGTCTCAGTGCTACTCAGACCATCTCTCTGGATTAGTAATCCTGCCCTTTGGATTGGATTGTTCTGGGACTGAGTGTTTGGGAAAGAGCCTGTATTTGAAGAATAGGCCTGGGGCAGGGTGTCTTGGACTGGGAGCGTGTACTAACTAGTATTTGGACTACCGAGTCGTGTCCTATGGAGGTTCAGGTCCAGAGTCGGCCGCTGCCACCCACCATCCCGGAGAATGGGGCGGCCCCTGACCCTGAACCCCACACTGTTAACGGTCATCGTCATGCCATCAGTGGGGAGGCAGAGCTGCCTGTCTCCAAGTCTCAGAGGAGACGAAGCGATGTCAAAGTCTACAAGGAGTTCTGTGACTTCTACGCACGCTTGTAAGTCCTGGAGCCAGGATACATGTTACATACTGGGGAGGAGGTGTGTGTAACAGGATGGAGTGGATCTCTGAAGTCACCTAAGTGATTCAGTGATAACATCTGACTAGTGTACATTATTTTGGGATTAAACCCACTCAGTTGATTTATTGTTTAAGGTTATCACAATTAACTGTCGTTGACCTTTGTTTGTAAAAGCGTATTGGAAATGTTAGGAATGAGAAGAATTCTGGTATTAGGATGTGAATAATTCTGGTATTATAGCAGTCTAAGGAACAGTTTGATGATCTGAATTCTATAAAGTGTTATTTGACGAACACACAGTTGGCGGGTTTCATGCTCTAGGTCATGGTACCATGGTGACGTAGTGGACAGTGGCTCAGAGACCCTGTGCTATTTTAATGTTGGGGGAGTTTGTTATGCAAAGTGAAATATGCCGGCAGGCATGAGAACTATGTGTCAGTGTGTGTGTGCATTCGTCTGTGTGTGTGTGCATTCGTCTGTGTGTGTGAAAGGAAGGTATCTAGGGGATGAGGGCAGGCTAAATATATGTGAGCTTTTTTATGTTGTGCCCCTGTGAATAGTGAGAATGGGGGTTACTCAGATAATGTTGGCCATTGGGGACAAAGTTGTCAGCATTAAAAATATATTATCAGTGAATGTTTCACATTTCAAACAAGCTTAAGTCAGTGAATATGTCTGGAATGCTAATCATTAGCAAGTCTATAAGGAAGTGAGGGTCACAGTTCGACGCTTTGACTTATTCGGGGAGGCTAAGTCCGATCCTTAGATGCCTCAGATACTCCAGCACAGACCATAGAGTATCTTTCAACCACTGGGACAGAATAGCCATTAATACTCTAGTATGGTTAATAAAACAGAAGCTCTGATGTGTGATGACAACCTGGTCATTTTCTAAACATGAGCACTAGAGACAGTTGGGGGGGGGGGAGATACCGCTCTGTCTCCCTGTGATACAAACTCACTAAGTTAGTATCAAGAAGTATTTACCAAGTAGTTCAGCACTGACTTAATAGTCGTTCTGTCTATGGGGGAAATGCTTGAGGCTTTTGTCACTTCCTTCCTGCAGGGCCAGAACAGGGCGTCTGAGTCCTTCCTTCTCTCTGATGTCACACCAGGGTCCTGACAATATGGCCCCCATACGTTCATACATTACATCAGACAGTGTGATGATAGCTGTAGAATAGCTTGACTGAACCTCTGCATTGATTCCACATCTTGTGTCAATACGTTCTGTGTGCTCTGGAATGTAGTGAGTTACTGTAGTGTTGATCCTGCTGTAGGACATACAGTTACTATATGATGAGAGCGGTAGGAAGAAAGACACAAGAGGGACATAAGATTCAGAGAAAGAAGGTCCGGTGTCTCTCTCTCTGAGGGGAGAGCAGTGCCATATATATACGCTGAACAAAAATATAAACACAACAATTTCAAAGTTACAGTTCATATAAGGAAATCAGTCAATTGAAATTCATTAGGCCCTAATCTATGGATTTCACATGACTGGGTATACAGATATGCATCTGTTGGTCACAGATACCTTAAAAAAAAAAGTAGGGGCGTGGATCAGAAAACCAGTCAGTATCTGTTGTCACCACCATTTGCCTCATGCAGTGCTACATATCTCCTTCACATAGAGTTGATCAGGCCCACTTCTCTTCGATGGCTGTGTGAAGTTGCTGGATATTGGCGGGAACTGGAACACGCTGTCATACATGTCGATCCAGAGCATCCTAAACATGCTCAATGTGTGACATGTCTGGTGAGTATGCAGGTCATGGAAGAACTGGGGCATTTTTAGCTGCCAGAAATTGTGTACAGATCCTTGTGACATGGGGCCGTGCATTATCATGCTGAAACATGAGGTGATGGCGGCGGATGAATGGCACGACAATGGGCCTCAAGATCTCGTCACGTTATGTGTGTGCATTCAAATTGACATCGATAAAATGCAATTGTTGTCCGTAGTTTATGCCTGCCCATACCATAACCCCACCACCACCATGGGGCACTCTGTTCATAATGTTGACATCAGCAAACCACTCGCCCACACAACATCCTACACGCTGTCTGCCATCTGCCCGGTACAGTTGAAACCAGGATTCATCCATGAAGAGCACACTTCTCCAGTGTGCCAGTGGCCATAGAAGGTGAGCATTTGCCCACTGAAGTTGGTTACGACACCGAACTGCAGTCACGTCAAGACCCTGGTGAGGACAACGAGCACGCAGATGCGCTTCCCTGAGATGGTTTCTGACAGTTTGTGCAGAAGCTGACCCGGTTGGCTGGTCTCAGACGATCCCGCAGGTGAAGAAGCCGGAGGTGGAAGTCCTGGGCTGGCGTGGTTACAGGTGGTCTGCGGTTGTGAGGCCTGTTGAACGTACTGCCAAATTCTCTGGAGTCGGCTTATGGTAGAGACATTTCTGGGATCGTTTTTTCAGCTCATGAAACATGTGGTGATCACCACTTTACATGTTGCATTTATATCCACATACAAAAGTATGTGGACACCCCTTAAAATGAGTGTATTCTGCTATTTCAGCCACACCCGTTGCTGACTGGTGTATTGAAGAGCTCAGTGACTTTCAAAGTTCCTAACCTTTCCAACAACGTGGCAACCTTTCCAAAATTTCTGCCCTGCTAATGCTGCCCCGGTCAACTGTAAGTGCTGTTATTGTGAAGAGGAAACGTCTAGCCGCAAAGTGGTAGGCCACACAACGCTCACAGAACGGGACCTCTGAGTGCTGAATCGCGTAGCGCATGTAAATAGTCTGTCCTCGGTTGCAACACTCACTACCGAGTTCCGAACTAGCACAAGAACTGTTAGCACAAGAACTGTTTGTCGGGAGCTTCATGAAATGGGTTTCCATGGCCCGAGAAGCCGCACACAAGCCTAAGATCACCATGCGCAACGCCAAGCATCGGCTGGATTGGTGTAAAGCTAGCCGCCATTAAACTCTGGAGCAGTGGAAACGTGTTCTCTGGAGTGATGAATCACGCTTCACCATCTGGCAGTCCGACGGACGAATCTGGGTTTGGCGGATGCCAGGAGAAGGTTACCTGCCCCAATGCATAGCGCCAACTGTAAAGTTTGCTGGAGGAGAAATAATGGTCTGGCGTTGTTTTTCACAGTTTGGGCTAGGCCCCTTGGTTCCAGTGAAGGGAAATCTTAACGCTACAGCATACAATGACATTCTAGATGATTCTGTGCTTCCAACTTTATGGCAACCGTTTGGGGAAGGCCCTTTCCTGTTTCAGCATGATAATGCCCCCATGTACAAAGCAAGGTCAATACAGAAATTATTTGTTGAGATTGGTGTGGAAGAACTTGACTGGCCTGCACAGAGCCCTGACCTCAACCCCACAACCTATTGTGGCTGAATGGAAGCAAGTCCCCACAGCAGTTTTCCAACATCTACAGTTGAAGTCGGAAGTTTGCATACACCTTAGCCAAATACATTTAAACTCAGTTTTTCACAATTCCTGACATTTAATCCTAGTAAAAATGTCCTGTCTTAGGTCAGTTAGGATCACCAGTTTATTTTAAGAATGTGAAATGTCAGAATAATAGTAGAGAGAATGATTTATTTCAGCTTTTATTTCTTTCATCACATTCCCAGTGGGTCAGAAGTTTACATACTCTCAATTAGTATTTGGTAGCATTGCCTTTAAATTGTTTAACTTGGGTCAAATGTTCTGCGTGAATTGTGGCCCATTCCTCCTTACAGAGCTGGTGTAACTGAGTCAGGTTTGTAGGCCTCCTTGCTTGCACACACTTTTTCAGTTCTGCCCACAAATGTTCTATAGGATTGAGGTCTGGGCTTTGGAAATATGCTTGGGGTCATTGTCTGTTTGGAAGACCCATTTGCGACCAAGCTTTAACTTCCTGACTGATGTCTTGAGATGTTGCTTCAATATATCCACCTAATTTTCCTTTCCTTATGATGCCATCTATTTTGTGAGGTGCACCAGTCCCTCCTGCAACGGTTGGGATGGTGTTCTTCGGCTTGCAAGCCTCCCCCTTTTTCCTCCAAAGATAACGATGGTCATTATGGCCAAACAATTCTATTTTTGTTTCATCAGACGAGAGGCCATTTCTCCAAAAAGTACGATCTTTGTCCCCATGTGCAGTTGCAAACCATAGTCTGGCTTTTTTTTGCTGAGCAGCCTTTCAGGTTATGTTGATATAGGACTCGTTTTACTATAGATACTTTTGTACCTGTTTCCTCCAGCATCTTCACAAGGTCCTTTACTGTTGTTCTGGGATAGATTTGCACCTTTCGCACAAAAGTACATTTATCGCTAGGAGACAGAACGCATCTCCTTCCTGAGCGGTATGATGGCTGCTTGGTCCCATGGTGTTTATACTTGCGTACTATTGTTGTACAGATGAACATGGTACCTTCAGGCGTTTGGAAATTGCTCCCAAGGATGAACCAGACTTGTGGAGGTCTGCAACTTTTTTCTGAGGTCTTGGCTGATTTCTTTAGCTTTTCCCATGATTTCAAGCAAAGAGGCACTGAGTTTGAAGGTAGGCCTTGAAATACATCTACAGGTACACCTCCAATTGACTCAAATGGTGTCAATTAGCCTATCAGAAGCTTTTTTCTGGAATTTTCCAACCTGTTTAACGGCACAGTCAACTTAGTGTATGTTAACTTCTGACCCACTGGAATTGTGATACAGTGAATTATAAGTGAAATAATCTGTCTGTAAACAATTGTTGGAAAAATTGCTTGTGTCATGCACAAAGTAGATGTCCTAACCGACTTGCCAAAACTATAGTTTGTTAACAAGAAATTTGTGGAGTGGTTGAAAAACGAGTTTTAAATGATTCCAACCTAAGTGTAAGTAAACTTCCGACTTGAACTGTAGTGGGAAGCCTTCCTTGAAGAGTGGAGGTTGTTATAGCAGCAAAGGGGGGAGGGGGGGGTGCAACTCCATATTAATGCACATGATTTTGGAATGAGACGTTTGACGAGCAGGTGTCCACATACTTTTGGTCATGTAGTGTGTGAGTTTGCGTTCATGTGTGAGCATGTGTTTCTCCTGGACACACATTGGAATTCTGACCTTTTAAACAAAGCAGCCCTCCCTCCCTCCCTCCTCCACCTCCTGCCCCTCCCTCCCTCCCTACTCCACCTCCTACCCCTCCCTCCCTCCCTCCCTACTCCACCTCCTGCCCCTCCCTCCCTCCCTCCCTACTCCACCTCCTGCCCCTCCCTCCCTCCCTCCCTACTCCACCTCCTGCCCCTCCCCCCTCGCTCCCTCCTCCACCTCCTGCCCCTCCCCCCTCCCTCCCTCCCTCCCTCCACCTCCTGCCCCTCCCTCCCTCACTCCCTCCTCCACCTCCTGCCTCCACCTCCTGCCCCTCCCTCCCTCCCTCCTCCACCTCCTGCCCCTCTCTCCCTCCCTCCATCCCTCCCTCCTCCACCTCCTGCCCCTCCCTCCCTCCCTCCTCCACCTCCTGCCCCTCTCTCCCTCCCTCCCTCCACCTCCTGCCCCTCCCTCCCTCCCTCCTCCACCTCCTGCCTCTCTCTCCCTCCCTCCCTACATCCCTCCCTCCCTCCCTCTGGGCCTCTCTCTCTCCCTCCCTCCCTCCCTCCCTCCCTCCCTCCACCTCCTGCCCCTCTCTCCCTCACTCCCTCCCTCCTGCCCCTCCCTCTCTCCCTCTCTCCCTCTCTCCCTCCCTCCCTCCCTCCCTCCCTACTCCACCTCCTGCCCCACTCTCTCTCCTTTCATGTTGTTAAGTCTGACTAATAACAACAGGCTGTTTGGAGAGACAACTCCCTGGCTGTCATTGAAAAACCCCTCTGTTACCCATTCAGTCTGGTGATGTGAACGTGGACTTGAGTTTGTGTGGGACCAGGAGTAGCAGGCTGCCCTGTAGCTCTGAGATGGGGAGAGATGCCCTTATTTGAACTAATTCTCTCCTCTCTCCTCCCTACACACACTCTGTACACAGAGTCTCTCACATACCCTTCACTATGGCTGCAAGTTCCAATTTAAACCGTTTTTGAACCTGGTGTTCCTTGGCAGGGTTTGTGCAATATTGGCTCTGATTGGGCTATACACTCACTCAGTCACTCAGTCAGTGCTGTGGCTGTACAGCGTGCATCTCTGTTGATACAGTATGTGTTAATTCAGGACAGATGGGAGGGCGCTTCTCCCTGTTTCTCAAAACACAGCATCTAGATTGTCTTTCCTTCTCCGCCTGAAGCGATGGTGTGCAGAGACAGACCAACAAACACCAGAGGTTACTGTGGGAACTGACCTGAGAATCCATATGTGTGTGTGAGGGAATGTGTGTGATCTCAGCTCACTCATTTCCCCCCACCCTGATATCCAAACCCTGAATACAGCCTCCAGCTGGGTGTGTTGTGTCAGAGAGAAACTATTCTTTCTGTATGATGGGTGCTTCAGCCGTGGTGTGGCTGCTGATAAAACCTTGCCAAGAGGGTTCTACATTGTGACGTTACTCAATTACCTGTTCTTTCCCTTTTTTAGAAAAGAGAAAAGGGATACTCAAGATAACTCTCGCCCCCTTTCTCTCTCTCTCCTCTCAGCAACATGGCCAATGCCCTGGCCAATGCGATGTGTGAGCGCTGTAAGAGTGGCTTTGCCCCGGCGGAGAAGATCGTCAACAGTAACGGGGAGCTGTACCATGAGGGGTGCTTCGTCTGTGCTCAGTGCTTCCAACAGTTCCCCGAAGGTCTCTTCTATGAGGTGACATTCTCTTACGTTACCGCTGTCACCATCATATCCTCTCTGTCTTCTCTTCCTCTCACCATCATACCCTCTCTGTTCCCTCTCACCATCATATCCTCTCTGTCTTCTCTTCCTCTCACCATCATACCCTCTCTGTTCCCTCTCACCATCATACCCTCTCTGTTCCCTCTCACCATCATACCCTCTCTGTTCCCTCTCACCATCATATCCTCTCTGTTCCCTCTCACCATCATACCCTCTCTGTTCCCTCTCACCATCATTCCCTCTCACCATCATACCCTCTCTGTTCCCTCTCACCATCATACCCTCTCTGTTCCCTCTCACCATCATTCCCTCTCTGTTCCCTCTCACCATCATTCCCTCTCACCATCATACCCTCTCTGTTCCCTCTCACCATCATACCCTCTCTGTTCCCTCTCACCATCATACCCTCTCTGTTCCCTCTCACCATCATATCCTCTCTGTTCCCTCTCACCATCATACCCTCTCTGTTCCCTCTCACCATCATACCCTCTCTGTTCCCTCTCACCATCATACCCTCTCTGTTCCCTCTCACCATCATATCCTCTCTGTCTTCTCTTCCTCTCACCATCATATCCTCTCTGTCTTCTCTTCCTCTCACCATCATACCCTCTCTGTTCCCTCTCACCATCATACCCTCTCTGTTCCCTCTCACCATCATACCCTCTCTGTTCCCTCTCACCATCATACCCTCTCTGTTCCCTCTCACCATCATATCCTCTCTGTTCCCTCTCACCATCATATCCTCTCTGTTCCCTCTCACCATCATACCCTCTCTGTTCCCTCTCACCCATCTCATCCTATACATTGTCCAGCCTGAAATAAACCCTAAGCCCCTTGTCTTAGAGACAATTATTGCATTAGCCTCCCTCCTGTCACAAATTCAATATTACGTATAGTGTATTAGCTGGATCGACTCCCAAACTCACAGCACTCCGCCCAATGCATTACTGGCCCATTAGAGGCTTGTCTGGCTGGTCAGTGGCCAGCAGAATAGACAGGAGGTTAGACACATCCAGCTGACCCTAGGGATCCCAGAGCTCTTCTCTGAAAGGGAGATCAAAGCCACAGACAGATCTGTAGAGGCACAGGTGTATCTATGACTACCGTTCTAATCAATGACTGGTTCTGATGCTTATGTTCTGTATTGATTGATCCAGAAGCACATAGACTGTAACTAATAAAATAAGATCATCATGTATTTTCTGACTGTAAGACAACAGTTGCCTTCCCGGCAGCCCATCCAGACTACACCTAAACTATATTGAAACTAACTTTTTTTCCTGCAGTTTGAGGGCAGGAAGTACTGCGAGCACGACTTCCAGATGTTGTTTGCTCCCTGCTGCCACCAATGTGGTGAGTACAGGAACTGCACCTACACAGCAGCATTAGATTAGATTTTAATGTAGTCACATGCACAGGGTTGCAGATGTAGTTGCAGTGTAGAGTGAAATTCTTAAGCTCCAACGGTGCAGGCGTGAATTAAACAAAATAATATATATATATATATATATATATATATATATATATATATATATATATATATATATATATATATACTACCGTTCAAAAGTTTGAGGTCACTTAGAAATGTCCTTGTTTTTGAAAGGAAAGCATATTTTTGGTCCGTTTAAAATAACATCAAATTGATCAGAAATATAGTGTAGACATTGTTAATGTTGTAAATGACTATTGTAGCTGGAAACGGCAGATTTTTTTATGGAATATCTACATGAGCGTACAGAGGCCCATTATTAGCAACCATCACTTCTGTGTTCCAATGGCACGTTGTGTTAGCTAATCCAAGTTTATCATTTTAAAAGGCTAATTGATCATTAGAAAACCCTTTTGCAATTATGTTAGCACAGCTGAAAACTGTTGTCCTGATTTAAAGAAGCAATAAAACTGGCCTTCTATAGACTAGTTGAGTATTCTTTAGACTAGTTGAGGCCCCGGTGCACAACTGAGCAAGAGGAGAAGTACATTAGAGTGTCGAGTTTGAGAAACAGACCCCTCACAAGTCCTCAACTGGCAGCTTCATTAAATAGTACCCGCAAAACACCAGTCTCAGCGTCAACAGTGAAGAGGCGACTCCGAGTTGCAATGAAAAAGCCATATCTCAGACTGGCCAATAAAAATAAAAGATTAAGATGGGCAAAAGAACACAGACACTGGACAGAGGAACTCTGCCTAGAAGGCCAGCATCCCGGAGTCGCCTCTTCACTGTTGACGTTGAGACTGGTGGTTTGCGGGTACTATTTAATGAAGCTAACAGTTGAGGACTTGTGAGGCGTCTGTTTCTCAAACTAGACACTAATGTACTTGTCCTCTTGCTCAGTTGTACACCGGGGTCTCCCACTCCTCTTTCTATTCTGGTTAAAGCCAGTTTGCGCTGTTCTGTGAAGGGAGTAGTACACAGCTTTGTACGAGCTCTTCAGTTTCTTGGTAATTTCTCGCATGGAATAGCCTTCATTTCTCACAACAAGAATAGACTGACGAGTTTCAGAAGAAAGTTCTTTGTTTCTGGCCATTTTGAGCCTGTAATCGAGCCAACAAATGCTGATGCTCCACATACTCAACTAGTCTATAGAAGGCCCGTTTCATTGCTTCTTTAAATCAGGACAACAGTTTTCAGCTGTCCTAACATAATTGCAAAAGGGTTTTCTAATGATCAATTAGCCTTTTAAAATGATCAACTTGGATTAGCTAACACAACATGCCATTGGATCACAGCAGTGATGATTGCTGGTAATGGGCCTCTGTACACCTATGCAGATATTCCATAAAAAGTCAGCCGTTTCCATCTACAATAGTAATTTACAACATTAACAATGTCTACACTGTATTTCCGATCAATTTGATGTTATTTTAATGGACAAAAAAATGCTTTTCTTTCAAAAACAAGGATATTTCTAAGTGACCCCAAACTTTTATATATATGTGTATATACACTGCTCAAAAAAATAAAGGGAACGCTAAAATAACACATCCTAGATCTGAATGAATGAAATAATCTTATTAAATACTTTTTTATTTACATAGTTGAATGTGCTGACAACAAAATCACACAAAAATAATCAATGGAAATCCAATTTATCAACCCATGGAGGTCTGGATTTGAAGTCACACTCAAAATTAAAGTGGAAAACCACACTACAGGCTGATCCAACTTTGATGTAATGTCCTTAAAACAAGTCAAAATGAGGCTCAGTAGTGTGTGTGGCCTCCACGTGCCTGTATGACCTCCCTACAATGCCTGGGCATGCTCCTGATGAGGTGGCGGATGGTCTCCTGAGGGATCTCCTCCCAGACCTGGACTAAAGCATCCACCAACTCCTGGACAGTCTGTGGTGCAACGTGGCGTTGGTGGATGGAGCGAGACATGATGTCCCAGATGTGCTCAATTGTATTCAGGTCTGGGGAACGGGCGGGCCAGTCCATAGCATCAATGCCTTCCTCTTGCAGGAACTGCTGACACACTCCAGCCACATGAGGCCTAGCATTGTCTTGCATTAGGAGGAACCCAGGGCCAACCGCACCAGCATATGGTCTCACAAGGGGTCTGAGGATCTCATCTCGGTACCTAATGGCAGTCAGGCTACCTCTGGCGAGCACATGGAGGGCTGTGCGGCCCCCCAAAGAAATGCCACCCCACACCATGACTGACCCACCGCCAAACCGGTCATGCTGGAGGATGTTGCAGGCAGCAGAACGTTCTCCACGGCGTCTCCAGACTGTCACGTCTGTCACATGTGCTCAGTGTGAACCTGCTTTCATCTGTGAAGAGCACAGGGCACCAGTGGCGAATTTGCCAATCTTGGTGTTCTCTGGCAAATGCCAAACGTCCTGCACGGTGTTGGGCTGTAAGCACAACCCCCACCTGTGGACGTCGGGACCTCATACCACCCTCATGGAGTCTGTTTCTGACCGTTTGAGCAGACACATGCACATTTGTGGCCTGCTGGAGGTCATTTTGCAGGGCTCTGGCAGTGCTCCTCCTGCTCCTCCTTGCAAAAAGGCGGAGGTAGCGGTCCTGCTGCTGGGTTGTTGGCCTCCTCCACGTCTCCTGATGTACTGGCCTGTCTCCTGGTAGCGCCTCCATGCTCTGGACACTACGCTGACAGACACAGCAAACCTTCTTGCCACAGCTCGCATTGATGTGCCATCCTGGATGAGCTGCACTACCTGAGCCACTTGTGTGGGTTGTAGACTCCGTCTCATGCTACCACTAGTGTGAAAGCACCGCCAGCATTCAAAAGTGACCAAAACATTAGCCAGGAAGCATAGGAACTGAGAAGTGGTCTGTGGTCCCCACCTGCAGAACCACTCCTTTATTGGGGGTGTCTTGCTAATTGCCTATAATTTCCACCTGTTGTCTATTCCATTTGCACAACAGCATGTGAAATTTATTGTCAATCAGTGTTGCTTCCTAAGTGGACAGTTTGATTTCACAGAAGTGTGATAGACTTGGAGTTACATAGTGTTGTTTAAGTGTTCCCTTTATTTTTTTGAGCTGTGTGTGTATGTATGTATGTATGTATGTATGTATGTATGTATGTATGTATGTATGTATGTATGTATGTATGTATGTATGTATGTATGTATGTATGTATGTGTGTGTGTGTGTGTGTGTGTGTGTGTGTGTATGTGTGTATATATATATATATATATATATATATATATATATATCACATGTTTGTGATGTGTGAAGGTCATGTTTGGTCTCCTTTTAACCCTGCTTCCTTCACCTTGAGCTCTAGACACAACTGTGTAGACTTTTAACCGCCAGTTGTTTTTTCTCTCTAAATGAACTAGGGCCAGGACGGTACCAGTATCGCAATATTTTATTACTTGGCAAAAATGACAACATAAAGCAGACCAAACTTTTGGTCATTTTAAAAGTCTGCTGTATGTAAAATAGTGTGTGATTTAGCTTGGGGTAAAAATGATGTTTGTTTCCAACATTAGGCCTGTTTTCCTAAAGAAATTTTCTTTGCCATCATACTAACGTTTATTGCGATACCGGTATTGTCCCGGCCCTAACATTAACAGGTGGATATGTGTGTGTGCACGGGGGATGTTATAGTCTTGGCAGTGTGTTGTCCCTGACTTCCTTCTTCTCTTCCTCCTCTTCTCCTAACAGGGGAGTTTATCATTGGTCGTGTGATCAAGGCGATGAACAACAGTTGGCACCCTGACTGTTTCTGCTGTGACCTCTGCCAGGCCGTGCTGGCTGACGTGGGCTTCGTCAAGAACGCCGGCAGGTCAGTCCAGAGACTTGGGCTGGATGATTGATCAGCCATTACTGATCTAACACCAGGGGACAGCAACTTTTGCACTTCATAGTTTTTAGAAAGCAAGGAGAAATCCCACACACTGTTTACACCCCACAATAGTTTTAATGTAGCCAGTAGCGGTGCGTGGCTATAATCACTGGGGAAGCCAAACCAGAAAGAAAAGACATATTACAACCTATATGTTGTGACAATTGCATTGTTTGCTCTATAACCTGTTAGTTCATATGCCTTGTGACTGTGATATATAGGTCTAAGGCCGAGACAATAAGAAGCCACAATGGCTAAATTAATTCAACCACACCTTTGTTTTATCACAAAACTGGAAAGCAACCTCTGTCCGGTGAAGTCCACAAAGCATATTGTATGTAACAAACAGTTACATGACCTACAGCAATGTCAATTAAGTTAATTTTTTCCGACATTTTCAGACCACAAAACAACTATTGATTTAGAACCACAGAGAGATTCCGCAAGTCGCAAAAAAAAACAGGCGCCGCCTTCACTATTCCAGCACCTTTTTAACATCTTAAAATCACCTATGCTTAGTCTAATACTGTGACAACTAAAAGATACAAAAAAAGATTTAGCCCAATCAACATAAGCTAAATATGATGCGGCAGGCCATGGTTCTGATTTCTGTGCGTGCGTGCAAGTAGAAAAAGCATGTTGACTCACCTTACTTGTAGAGAGATGGCAAATGTCATCCTCCTTTCTTTCATGTTGAACAAACGGTTTATCACTCTGTCATACAGTACACGGTTCAATTTTTTGTTGTCCTAGGCTACCTGGCTAAAGCATTGAATGCAAAGGAAGCCAGCGAGCATTTCAAATCATATTGTATTTGTCACATGCGCCGAATACAACGTGAAATACTTACTTAAAAGCCCTTAACCAACAATGCAGTCAGTTCAAGAAATAGTTAAGAAAATATTTACTAAATAAAGTAAATAAAATAATAATAAATAACACAAGAAAATTACATATCAATAACGAAGCTATAAACAGGGGCTACCGGTACGGCGTCAATGTACCTGGGAACAGGTTAGTCGAGGTAATTTGTAAAGTGACTATGCATTGATAATAAACAGCGAGTAGCAGCAGTGTAAAACGGCAGTTTGGATTTTGCTAAAATCCAGTCACATCGCATCGAAGACATACGTCACTGACAGAAACTCATTGTGCATCTTGTTGTGCTCCGGTGGCTAGGTAGCTAGCTAAAACTGTTTCCCATGAAAGTAAGTTAGGCTGGCGAGCGCTCGCCAGCCTAACTTCTCTTCCTGGGCAACGTTAGCTAGTTAACATTAGCCTTCTACATCTAGCTACATATTGAACTTCCATCCTCTCAGGCCAGGGGCACAATGTTTGAATTTATGGTTGGATCAGAATTGCTGTTATAATCATTGGCCAGTACAGAGAATTAAGTAAAGCCACAAGTCTAAATCCATATCTTCGTCCATGGCTAATTCAGGAAAGGGCCAATTTTAGCTAGCTAGCCACCGGAGGACAACAACACAACAAGATGCACATCGAGTTTCTGTCAGTGATGTATGCCTTCGATGCAAAGTGACTGGAGTGAAGCCAAATCCAAACTGGCTTTTTACACTGCTGCTACTCGCTGTTTATTATCAATGCATAGTCACTTTACAAATTACCTTGAATAACCTGTACCCGGCACATTGACTCGGTACCGTTACTCCCTGTATATAGCCCCGTTATTGTGTTACTTTTTTATTTGATTTTAGAATTTTTTTTGCTTTAGTTTATTTAGTGAATATTTTCTTAACTCTATTTCTTGAACTGCATTGTTGGTTAAAACCTCTTACATCTAGATGTTCCGCTAGCGGAACGCCTCGCCAATATCCAATGATAGAGCGTGGCGCGAATTACAAACACCTCAAAAATGCAAAAACTTCAATTTTTCAAACATATGACTATTTTACACCATTTTAAAGACAAGACTCTCGTTAATCTAACCACATTGTCCGATTTCAAAAAGGCTTTACAACGAAAGCAAAACATTAGATTATTTCAGGAGAGTACCCAGCCAGAAATAATCACACACCCATTTTTCAAGCTAGCATATAATGTCACAAAAACGAAAACCACAGCTAAATGCAGCACTAACCTTTGATGATCTTCATCAGATGACACTCCTAGGACATTATGTTATACAATACATGCATGTTTTGTTCAATCAAGTTCATATTTATATCAAAAACCAGCTTTTTACATTAGCATGTGACGTTCAGAACTAGCATACCCACCGAAAACTTCCGGTGAATTTACTAAATTATTCACGATAAACGTTCACAAAAAACATAATTATTTTAAGAATTATAGATACAGAACTCCTTTATGCAATCGCGGTGTCCGATTTTAAAATAGCTTTTCGGTGAAAGCACATTTTGCAATATTCTGAGTAGATAGCCCGGCCATCATTGCTAGCTATTTTGACACCCACCAAGTTTGGCACTCACCAAACTCAGATTTACTATAAGAAAAATTGGATTACCTTTGCTGTTCTTCGTCAGAATGCACTCCCAGGACTTCTACTTCAACACCCAATGTTGTTTTGGTTCCAAATAATCCATAGTTATATCCAAATACCTGCGTTTTGTTCTTGCGTTCAAGACACTATCCGAAGGGTGACGCGCCGGTGCGTATCGTGACAAAAAATGTCAAAATATTCCATTACCGTACTTCGAAGCATGTCAAACGCTGTTTAAAATCAATTTTTATGCGATTTTTCTCGTAAAATAGCAATAATATTCCAACCGGGAGACCTTGTTTTCGTTCAAACACTGAAAATAGAAAATGGAGTCTTCATATGCACGCGCGCTCCAGTGTCATTGTTCTCAGAATGACCACTTTCCAAAACCCCTACTGTTTTTCGCCCAGGGACTGCAGAGTTATCATTCAAAGTTCTGGCGCCTTCTGAGAGCCTATGGGAGCCTTAGAAAATGTCACGTTACAGCAGAGATCCTCTATTTTCGATAAAGAGGGTACAGAAGGCCAAGAAATGGTCAGACAGGGCACTTCCCATATAGAATCTTCTCAGGTTTTGGCCTGCCATATGAGTTCTGTTATACTCACAGACACCATTCAAACAGTTTTAGAAACTTTAGGGTGTTTTATATCCAAATCAAATAAATATATGCATATTCTAGTTTCTGGGCAGGAGTAATAACCAGATTAAATCGGGTACGTTTTTTATCCGGCCGTGAAAATACTGCCCCCTATCCTAAACAGGTTAAGGGCTTGTAAGTAAGCATTTCACGGTAAGGTCTACACTTGTTGTATTTGGTGACATAAGATTGGATTTGAAATGCTCGCTGGCTTCCCTTGCATTCAGTGCTTTGGGCGGCAACAATGTCATACTCTTTTGGACCAGACAGCATCAGATAGATGGCCTACACATACAGAGACAGAGGGGCGCTGTTTCGCTCGCTCAGATGCCTTCTCTGGTCAGATACGTTGTCTCTTGCAAATTGAAGGATAATTATGAAACACAGAGACAAAAAAAAAAAAAAAATTTTTTGTTCTTGGTACATTTTTTGAGGAAGCCTGGCTTCCCTTGACATCCATGAATACACGCCACTGAATGTAGCAACATAATTTCAGCCTCTGGGACAGGCTGATCTCATTCTTTATTAACATGTATCTCTCTCCCTCAGACACCTGTGTCGCCCGTGTCATAACCGTGAGAAGGCCCGTGGTCTGGGGAAGTACATCTGTCAGAAGTGCCACGCCATCATCGAGGAGCAGCCGCTGCTGTTCAAGAACGACCCCTACCACCCCGACCACTTCAACTGCAACAACTGCGGGTACACATGCAAACAATATAGAAACAACCAGTAGTGAAAAAATGACCAAATTGTCATACTTGAGTAAAAGTAAAGATACCTTCATAGAAAATTACTCAAGTGTAAGTCACCAAGTAAAATCCTACTTGAGTAAAAGTATTTGGTTTTAAATCTACTTAAGTAAATGTAATAGCTCAAATATACTTATAAATTATTTAATTCCTTTTATTAATCAAACCAGACAGAACTATTTCTTTTTCTTTTTTAATTTACGGATAGCCAGCGGCACACTCCAACACTCTGACATCCATTTAGGGATGTTCTCTTGATAAGTGCGTGAATTAGACCATTTTCCTGTCATGCTAAGCATTCAAAATGTAACTTTTTTTGGGGTGTCAGTGAAAATGTATGAAGTAAAAAGCACATTATTTTATTTAGGAATGTAGTACAGTAAAAGTTGTCAAAAATATATATATATATATAGTAAAGTACAGGTGCCCCAAAAAACGACTTAAGTAGTACTTTATATATAACCACTACACAACCAAAACACAATATTTATACAACCTGCATACAACCTAAATACAACCACTGCTAAATCACCAGAAAACTTAACACACCCGCTACACAAACCTAGTGGTCTGTATATAACCACTAACATATCTTTACTCAACTTCTACACAACCTAGTATAAACACAACTTCTACACTAACGTCTATGCAACCTATACACGAACTGTAGCCTGTCAGTGGTAGAAACTCAAGAGCTGTTATAGACAGGGTTTGTTCTCTGTAGCAGGGTGGGACTCCTCAGGGTTGGGTTCACTAGTGTTTACCCCTGTAAAGTCCGCCAAATGAGAGCAGGGAGGGAGGAGGAGGAAGAGGGCAGGGAGAGAGAGAGAGAGGGAGGAAGAAGGCAGAGGGAGGTAGAGATCAGGGAGAGAGTGAGTGACGATAGAAGAATGATTATCTGAGTAGCTCTTTTAGATGGCAGTTGAGAGGCACCTCCAATCTAACCAAACCTTTCCTGTAATTCTGTCTGTTCTTAAACAAACCTACAGCTGTCAGCCTGTCCCATGCTTGAGGCAGAGGTTGTGATAATGAGTATTCAGTCAGGAAGTCAGTGCAGGCGACTCATTCCCCTATACATCACTGCCACTGGGTGTGTGTGTTTGTGTTTTGAATACAGTGCACTTACTATCCCCTAATAAGGTAGGACTCACCAAGACCAGAAAGCATAGAGGGGCACACTGTTGGCAGGATGCTAAAGAAAACAAGCATAGTCAGCATCACACACAGACACGCATGCACAAACACACACAAGGGAACACCAGATTAGGCAAGGAGCTGACTCAGTGATGACTTATACTAACACATTGAATATCACAAATTGAGAAGAGAGGTGTGGTCAGCAGCGTTCCACTGTTACAGTTCTTCACTACTCCGTTACTCAGGGGCTGCAATATCTACTGCTTTTAGATTTTATCACTTGCTTTTAGTCTTGAGTTGAGCTATTCTACCTGTGTAACCTGGTGTCTCAGGTCACTAACATTAATTGATTGATCGCTGTCAGTATTCAAAACGGAACTAGCTAAAACAATATCTTTGTTCTCCAAAACGATGGAAAAGAGTGATATAGTTAGTGATGATGTAATGGTCCCTCTTCTCCCCTGTAGTAAGGAGCTGACTGCTGATGCCAGGGAGCTGAAGGGAGAGCTGTACTGCCTGCCCTGCCATGACAAGATGGGTGTTCCCATCTGTGGCGCTTGCAGGAGACCCATCGAGGGCCGCGTGGTCAATGCCATGGGCAAGCAGTGGCACGTCGAGGTATGATGACATTACTTGTACAATATGGACCTATTCAGTAGTGATGGGAAGTTTGGCTCTTTATACTGACTCATCTTTTCAACTCGTTATCAGAACAAATCTTTGTACTCATTTCGTCAATTTGATTCAGTAATGCCCAGACCACACAGGACCCCCTTACCGGCGAACAATGAACTGAAAACTCAAATGAGAATCATGATTCTACAAGCCGCAATCAGACTATATTGTGAACAACACTTGGCGGAAGGCAATTACTTGAGTGCGCGAGGGAGATGGGCACAATATCATTCCCGTACTGCAGAAGCCCCTTGAACGATTCATTCTCAATTTTGGCAGGTTGTGTATGTTTACAAAGCTGTGTCCATCAAAACATTCAATAATCAATGTATTGCATTCATTCGTGCACAATGCGATCAATTATCAGTTCTACACATGCCTTCTTCTCTATGCTGCCTGCAACATGATCTATTTTCCTGCGCGCACATGATAGACAGTTGTAGGTCAGAGCACATCTCTGGAGCCGCAGGGCCGGAGGAGTGTGTATCAATCCTGCTGTAGGAGTCATTGTGGCCAGCAGGTCAAACAAATGCCAAATGAACAAGTAACTCTGAAAAACAAATCATGACTTTTGAGTCAGTAAAAAGAGTTAATAAAGAACGAGTCATTCACAAACTGCACATCACTACTGTTCAGAAGGTTGCAGTGTTATGGAACAGAACATTTAGATTTAAATGTATTGTATATAATTATAGTATTTTGTAGCCATGACGTGATTATTACAAAGCAGAATACTTTATATTCTTCGGTATGCCCTGCTTTGTCTTTCATTGTCTCTGAATAACTATAATTCCTCAGAACATCAAAGTAGAAATGTATTCAAGGGAGTTTGTATGTGGAATGAATGATATTCTAGCCTCCTCTGTGGTATTTCTACCCTGCTCTCGTATCATCTCTGTGGTCATGTTTGGACTATCTCAGAATGGAGGACATCCTTCCTCTTTCTTTCCCTCTGCCACTCCTCTATTTATATCTCTGCTGCCTTCTTTCCTCTCTACTTTTCTCCTACTTGCTATCTCTCCTCCCTCCCTCCTGCAGCACCATGTGTGTGCTCTGTGTGAACGTCCGTTTCACGGCCACCCGTATTATGAGCGTGGGGACCACGCCTACTGTGAAAAACACTTTAACATGGTGAGGGGTTAGTTAGGAGACCTGTTCTGGCTGCATCCTGTCCTGCTCTGTCTGTGCTCCATTCTGTCCCCTGGTGGAACCCCCCTCACACACACAAGGCTCCTGTCTGTCTGTCTGTTGGGGTGAGTGCTTCACAGGGGGGCGCTCCTGCCCTGCTGCTGCCCTCTGAACCCACTAATCTCAGACTAGACTGGTCTGGTCTGACTCTTAATAGGTCTGAACTGAGCTAGACGGAACTGGATTGAACTGACCTGTGCTGGTCCGTCTGTACTAACCTGTTGTGTGGGGCCATGTTGTGTGTGTTTGCAGCATTTTGTGTGTGCTAAGTGTGAGAAACCCTTCCTGGGCCATCGCCACTACGAACGCAAAGGACTGGCCTACTGTGAGACTCACTACAACCAGGTAATGTAGGGGAAGGCTGCACACAGCCCAAGGAAAGAGAAGTCACACAATCACATCTCTACTCAGTAACTTTATCCAATCCAGGCACTGTATTCTATTTATCTTTGAACATGAATATGAGCCTGAGGAGAATGATTGCATCTTGCTGTATGTAATGTGAATGAGACCTCCAGTCTTGTTTAGTTCAGTGGGGCCATCTAGTGGTAGATGTATAAATGTACAGTATTTATCTCTATTTTATTGGTACTGGTGCATCAAAATACTGTAGACATTGAAGTAAATTGCATGCTTCTATTGAAAATGCAGTAAAGAAATGGTCATTTGTAAACAAGTGATTTGTGAGGCCTTTGACTCCTCCCTTCCTCTCCTACAGCTCTTTGGAGATGTCTGCTACCACTGCAACCGTGTCATTGAGGGTGATGGTAGGATATTATATTTCATCATCTAATATTGTCATATTAAACATATTGTATGTCATATTAGTGTATGCATTACTTGTTATGAAGTGCGTGTTTGTGTTGTGTGTTCCAGTGGTGTCAGCCCTGAACAAGGCATGGTGTGTCAACTGCTTCGCCTGCTCCACCTGCAACACCAAGCTCACCCTAAAGTAAGTCAGGCTGACTGTGTTAACACAGCAAAAACATCCTGTGATCCCACTGTTAGATTCTAAATAAACATAGTAAAACTCAAACCAAGTTCATTCATCCACTGGGTCACAGCTGCATAAGACAAAACATGTTTCCACCAGCACAAGTATATATACTCTCCTTTAGGCGGAGTCCCCTGCTTTTCTCTGAACACTACATCTTTGTTGCTAGGCAGGAAGTTAAGGGATGTGTGTAATAAACTGTTCCTTCTCCCTTCATATGACCTTACCTCGGCCCACCAGCTAATCCACAGCTACCCTTATTAGTGACCGCAACCATGTGATTGCCTTTTCCCTTACTTAGTAATGTTCCAGGCTCATGGCTCTTATCCAGCCTCCATTGACCCCACCTTATACATTCCTCATACATGTAACCATTAACTTCTAGTATAGCAAGTATTTCAAACTAGAACCCAACACCACACAGTCTAAAACCATGTAAGACAATCTTTGAGACTATAGGGTTTCTGAAGCATTAGCGCTGTCCTTTTCTGTCTCTCTCATCTGTCTCTACTATACCTGTTACACTGTACCTGTAGCTTTTCCATCTACCTGTGTATTCCTATATTCTCTCTGTCCCTGTTTGTCTGTCCATGTCCTTCCTCCTCCTCTCTCCTCCTCCCTCCTGGTCCTACCAGGGATAAGTTTGTAGAGGTGGATCTGAAGCCTGTGTGTAAACACTGCTACGAGCGCCTGCCAGACGACATGAAGCGCCGTCTTGCCAAACAAGAAAAAGAAAAGAAGAAGAAAATGCCCATGTGTCTGTAAACCCCTGTCCTTCCTTTCTCCTCACTTCCACTTTCCATTCATTGGTTAGTTTTCATCTCCTTTCATTCTCTTTTTCATGTGTTGTGATTTTACTTTGTATGGTTTCATGTTTCCTATCTGTTTTTCATTCATCCATTCTGACAAGTCACTTGAAGGTTTTAGACACAGAGATCAAATATGTGTTAAACAAAAACTTTGAATCATGCATTTTTGATTTCATCACTTTCACCATCACTGTAATTTATTAATTTTAGAGTAAGAACAATCAACAGAAGTAGAGATTAGCTACAGATCATAAATAATTACCGGTACAGGTTGGTAAAATCGCCTAAGCTGTTCTTTGCGTCAGTTCCGGGTTCCCGTGCAATGTTGACCATATTTAGAAACTCTGCAGGAAATGGTTATTCTATATGGCCAGACACACTCTTGTCTTAATGTAATGCTGTAATAATCTGACCAGAAGTTCTCTCTGATCAGCTGGTCGAGGCTAGAGGCATCTACAGTACGGTAGTGTGCATTTCCTCAGATCAGTGTAAAGATAAGGCTTTGTTCACCAGTTTATGGTTAAAACACTAATCCTTTCCTGTCTCTGTGTACTGGATGTTTGACTTGCTGTCTGATTTTTTTCAGGTGGCAATGTGTTTCACATGTGCTCTCCCTGCTAAAACCTAAACACTGTAGAGTTGAATATGCTCAAAGGACCTCTTTCCAGGAGCAAGAGGGAGAGGGGGAAAGAACATGAGGGAGAGGAGGGGAGAGAGTAGAAGGGGAAGAGAGGGAGCAGGAGAGAAAGTAGTGCTAGAGTGTAGGACTCTTTATTTCACCTTGACCTCTTGATATAGATCAATGAAAGTCAGAACCCTGCTCTTATAGTATCTGTGTCTCTCCCTTACAGGAACAAGTTTGTGGAGTTTGACATGAAGCCGGTGTGTAAGAAGTGTTACGAGAAGTTTCCTCTGGAACTTAAGAAGAGGCTGAAGAAGCTGGCGGAGACAGTGGGCCGGAAGTAGACACAGACAGACAGACCCAGACAGACAGACCGAGACAGACCCAGACAGACAGACCCAGACAGACAGACCCAGACAGACAGACCCAGACAGACAGACAGACCCAGACAGACAGACAGACCCAGACAGACAGACCCAGACAGACAGACCCAGACAGACAGACCCAGACAGACAGACCCAGACAGACAGACCCAGACAGACAGACCAAGACAGACCAAGACAGACAGACAGACCAAGACAGACAGACAGACCCAGACAGACAGACAGACCCAGACAGACAGACAGACAGACCCAGACAGACAGACAGACCGACCCAGACAGACAGACAGACCCAGACAGACCAAGACCGACAGACCGGAAGCCTATAGTCACTAGATGGCCATGCTAGAATGGACAAAAGTGATATCATCAGAATGTTTGAGCAACCACATGAGCTATTTGTTCTTGGTGTAAGGTTATGGATTAGCGTTATGTTGTTGATAAATCACATTTGCAGTTTCCTTCAATCTTTTCATGCTTGGCCAAATAGTGACAACCCATGAGCAGAGAGACCTACAGTACACAAAGAAGAGTCCTCCCCAAATCAGTGCCTTTGTCTAAAGACATATTCATATTATATTCATATTTATCCTTGAGATGCTTATCTCATATATTTAATTATTTTAGCTTAAAATTTCACTTCAAAACCCAACTTGTTTATTTAAGTATGCGTCAGTGTCCTGGTATTTCATCATAAGAATAAATAGTATTAATAAGGTTGTTACTGCAAGTGTGCTGGTCTGTTTCTGCCTTAGCCAACTACTTTATCATTGTCATGCCAAACAAGTAGAAACAGACAGACACCTGGGCTCTGCTACTGATGCTACTCTCAATCACATTACTGTGCAGCAGAACTGGGTTTAATATAGAGTACCAGTCAAGAGTTTGAACACACCTACTCATTCCATGGTCTTTCTTTATTTGTACCATTTTCTACATTGTAGAATAATAGTGAAGACATCAACACTGAAATAACACATGGAATCATGTAGTCACCAAAAAAGTGTTAAACAAATCAAAATATATTTTATATTTGAGATTCTTCAAAGTAGCCACCCTTTGCCTTGATGACAGCTTTGCACACTCTTGGCATTCTCTCAACCAGCTTCATGAGGAATGCTTTTCTAACAGTCTTAAAGGAGTTGCATGGTAAAACGGAACGATTGGAATTCTGCCAAAATTGCAAACTCTTGCCACCCTGCATACCGGTAAGCTAAATCAAGAGTATGTCAAGTATTTGAAAGTATCTAATGTATGTACAGTGCTATTTGAGCCAGATCTGCTAGGCAGCTTCTTGAGCGAGAGAGTAGCCTCCATCCCAGCAGTTGAGGTCATATAGAGACGAGTCATATTCGTACCAGAGGTTTGTGTACATTTTTCAGGATGTATTGAAATATTATCCAAAGATAGTACTGAATAAGGTGACACGTGTATGCATATCTCATATAGAGCTTTTTGTGTGTCCACAACATTGTGTGGTGTTATATTGTTCTATTCATATTATTTCACAATTGTCACATTTCCTTTGTGCTTTTATCACACAGACAGTAAAAATGTAAGACGTTATGTCACTGAAGGGTGTTTTGTAAACTGTTGGATAACAGATGTTTGTATGTTTTTGACAGTATTTCCAGAATAAACATAACCCACTTTTATCAACAGTAATGGAATCAAATAATATCTGAAAATACTTTTCTCCATTCTTTACATGTCATGCA
The DNA here is from genome assembly GCF_901001165.1 of Salmo trutta. Lineage (NCBI taxonomy): Eukaryota > Metazoa > Chordata > Actinopteri > Salmoniformes > Salmonidae > Salmo > Salmo trutta. The sequence continues at coordinate 29,445,655 of NC_042980.1, read as the reverse complement.
TTACATTGTCTTTTAAAAGGGGAAAATAAACATAGCAGATACAAGCAGATCCTAAATCGCTGGAATTGTTTGTAACTGCAATGTCTTTTTCCTTTTACTTTAGATGAAAGCGCATGTATGAGTACTGTAAGATGTGTGAATGTGTTTTTCCTAGGTGTATAAGCTCAGCTATCCTCTTATGGCAGTGTGACTTCTATCTAGATGCTCATAGGAAGTAGAGAACTGCCGTTTTAGAGAGAAAAGTATCATATCCCTGTTGAAAACATGAGTTTAGTTGAGTTTTAGTTTGCCGCCGTGTTAAACTTTAGAATAAATGGAAGAAATGTGTTGTTTTGCATAGAGTGAGACAATTCCACATTCCACTGCTAAATGGGAATTTTAAAACCCTATGTTATTCCTCTGCCGTACTACAATATAATATGCTATGCTACATTCAAAGCCTTGATTAGTGCTCGCCTTATGCATGTTACTTTAATTTTGGTTTGTTTCTAGATGTCATCATATTCAATTTATTGACTTCTGAATAATAAAAAATCCTGCTACATGTTTCTTTGTGCATTTTATATTTTTTTAATTTCAGGGAATCTGAATGTCTGTCTGAAAACGCATGCGAAATCAAATATTGACCATCACATGGGATCCTACAGTAATTCTATTTATTTAACCTTTATTTAACTAGGCAAGAACACATTCTTATTTACAATGTCGCCTACACCGGCCATATGGGACTCCCAATCACGGCTGGTTGTGATACAGCCTGGATAACTACAGCCTACTAACGCGATTATTTTTGTGCAATAACAAAAACAGATTGCACTTTTTCTCTAATGAAGTATGGGCTATTGTATTTGTATTCAATATGCTGAACCAGTCTTCGGACAGCATACTTTCAATGTGTACTTTTTCAAATGTGATTGGCTAAGTCTCGACCAATCACATCTCTTGGTTGGAATCTGCACCACGTGAGTACGTGCCCATTTGACGTTCCCATGGCAAGAGTGGAGAAAAGGATTCCTGCCGATTTTTGTCATTCTGTGCAATTCTAGTTTTGAAATAACAAGAAAATACGCTTTACACAGCCATGCGGCGAAGTAAGGCCGAAGTGGAACGCTATATTTATTCAGTACAGAGTTCCTCTCCTTCACTCAAAGAGGTGAGTCCAACCGGCTTCACTTCATCCTGCGTGTATTAGCTAGCTAAGCTAACGGCCATCGTGGCCTGGTATGATAGCTAGCAGTACTGCAAGCGTTTAAAGTAACTAGCTAGCCACAGACTAAATCTGAAACAACAACAAGTAGCTAACGGATCCTTCATTTTGGATAGCTAACTAACGTTCGCTAACTAGGCTGGGAAATGTGACACTTCTCAAGTTCATCCATCGCAATGAAGAATTCCGTGTGTGGAAAACGCGCGAGCAGCAGGGCTGGCTATATTTTGAAACATTTCATGCCCTTTAGTTAGTTGTGTGTCACTCTTCCTATGCAGATGGCCATGATCGCCTTTTTTCCCCCCCCTAGCTAGCTAGCAATTTTTTATATTTCAATGGATCCAGCTAGCCAACTTATGGAATTTCCAGAAAGCTCGTACGATTTTCGTATGTATTAGGCAACTAAGTTAGTTGGTTACCAAAGTTTTTAGTGAACTTTAAAATACAATACGTAACCATGTCTGTCTTCAGTAGTTAGCTAACTAGCTGTTATAACTATATATGAGTTTAACCTTATTTTAAACTAGGCCTTCATATGTTCTCTTTCCACAGAAACCAATTAAAGGATTTTTATTTGCTAAATTATACTTCGAGGCTAAGGAGTATGAACTTGCGAAAAGGTATGCCCTGAACACATTGACATATTGAAGTCGGTATCTACATCTTTTGTGTGTTTATTCAGAATGTCTGGTCCCCTCTTTTAGACATGTATCGGAATACCTGACGGTGGCGGAGAGAGATCCCAAAGCACACAAGTTCTTGGGCCAGCTTTATGAGAGGGAAGGAGATGTCAACAAGGCTGTAGGATGTTACAAGGCAAGCTGATATTCCTGCCAGTTGCTCACTTACTTAGTAATGTTAGTGTCCATTAGGCTTTGTCAGTCATCCAGTTTTATAATTTATTTGTTTGAAGAAACAGCTAAATAAATGTGGTGGTTGGAAATTATTACATTGATAGAAGTCATACACTATCTGTAATATTAAAGCTGATCCCTAAAAAAAACAGCTATGCCAATTGCAAACCTAACTATCTGACAGTGTAAAGATGCTTTCAAGTCTTTAATTGTGTGTCCAGCGGTCTGTGGACCTGAACCCAGCCCAGAGGGACCTGGTTTTGAAGGTGGCTGAGCTGCTGGTCAGTAAGACCGAGAGAGACAGCAGAGCAGAGTTCTGGGTGGAGAAAGCTGCCAAGTCGCTGCCTGCAAATCCTGCTGTCTTCAACCTCAAGGTAAGAACTCTAACACAGTATTGATTTCCTGTATTAAAAGCATTTTGGGCTTTTTTAAAATTGCGTGGCTAACCTGAAATAGTGTGTCAAGGTTAAAGACTGCCTGCATTGTGACTGGAGGATTGTTTAGAAACTGGCACAGGGTTGTCCCAAGATCACTACCTGCCTGTTGAGTTGGCAGCTGTTTGACGCATATGCCCTCCTCGCCCCCTCTCTCCCCTCAGGAACAGTTGTTGAGCAGCAGACTGGTCCCGGGGACTAGACACTTCTGTTTAAAAAATAATCAGCTGTTTAAAAAAAAATCTGCTCTTCAACAATCCTTGCTAATGCTCCTTCTACCCCCTATAGGAGCGGCTACTGAATCGACAGGGCCAGCAGGGACGGAACCAGTTGTTTGACCTGCTGCAGGCAGAGCTGGCTAAGAGACCTGGCGATGCCCATATCAACATAAAGCTGGTTCAGCTGTTCTCCTCTGATGGCAGGCTGGAGGAGGCTGTCAAACACTGTCTGGCCACAGAGAAGAGAGGCCTGCTTAGATCCAGCTTGGACTGGTACTCTACTGTAGTACACACTCTACAGGTCAGCAGGATGCTCATAAAATACAATATACACTTATGGAATTACATGTACAATGATAAAGTGCTTAATTTGGTGTTTCTCAGGATTTCCTAGGCCAGCCCAGTGTTTCATCCAATGAGAAGACGAGTAGACATCTGCAGAGAGAGCTACTTTTGGCCCACTGCAGCCTGCTGAGACTGACCCTGTCGGGAAAAGGACTGCAGCCTAGCATCAAGGCCCTCGGGAGGTGTGTGTTTGACAGAACCAGGCTAGGCAGGGAAACGTGACTGCTGGCACTTGGCTATAGTTAATCCATGCTTAGTCTACCAACAGAGTTTCTGCATTAGAGTGTCATTCTGTAGAGTCCTACTAGATTAGTAGCAGTGTGCATGTGTTTTGTACCTTATTTAACACCTGTCTCGCTCTGTAGTTTTGACTGTGCGATGCAGGGCCTGAAGAAGACCGCGTGCAGTGTAACAGATGATCTGAATGAGGTCTATGTGGAGATGAGGGGACATCTGTACCTGCATGCTGGCACTCTGCTGCTGAAGATGGCTCAGGAAAGAGAACAGCAGTGGAGGGCTGTCATTGACCTGGCTGCTCTCTGCTATCTACTGGCTTACCAGGTAATGCACACAAACTAGAAGCTTTGTATTTAGCAAATGACAGTGTCTTTCATGTTGTATCCAACTTCTTTTCATTCTTCCTATTTAGGTCCCGGGGCTGAAGAGCAAGGCGACTAAAGGGGACCAGTCTTCTCCTCAGCATCTGGAGCTGCTGGCCAGTGACAGACAGAGCCAGGCTGGACACATGCTGCTTAACCTCAACCCTGACACGCATACCTTTGTCAGAGAGGTGGTGGAGGCGTTTGGTAACCGTAGTGGTCAGGGCTCTCTGTTTGAGCTTTTGTTTGGGCTTCAGGCTCCGGCTGGTACTTCCTTCATCGGCAACGACGACATCCGCTCCATCAACACACAGGCTCCAGCGATAGCTGACCTCATCAAATGGGACAATGGTATGATGTGTGTGGGTCTACACAACAGGAGACGAGCTGATCTCACAAGTTCCCTGTGTAACCCTGTTCCTCCCCTGTCTTAAGGCTCCATTCAGCTCAAAGGAGGGGACCTCCAGCAGCTGTGTTGGCTGGGTCTCCAGTGGTCTCTCATGGCCCAGAGGCCTGCTCTGAGGGACTGGCTCAAACAGCTGTTCCCCAGGCTCATCCTTGAGACCTCCAAACTGGACACCAACACACCTGAGTCCATCTGCCTGCTAGACCTGGAGGTGGGTGTGGCTGGGGTGGCTCTACAATATGTCTCTACAAGGCTCAACAGCCTTGTAACAATCTTCTAATAGTGTCCTTCGAATGATATCGTTGATTGTTTTCTTTTGCTTAATTTTTCATTCATACAAAGAGCTTGAATGCTCTGACAGTGGTCACCAACCTTTTCTGAGTCAAGATCACTTTCTGAGTCAAAATGCATGCCGAGATCTACCGCTCTGATTTTTTTATTAACATGACTTAAAAAATGTAAGCCTATGCAACATTAACCAATTAAAAACAGTACAATAGCAATGAGGTTTGTGGAGTAAGCTGTAGGCCCAATACATTTTCACTGCGTATTGGCTTTGCTTGAATTTACCTGCTTGAATTGTTGTTCGGGACATTGAATTGTTGTTCGGGACGTTCAAAAAAAAAAATACAAAAAAAAAGGTCAAAATTTGAGGTAGGCTATATGATCACACCAGTAATAGATCCATTGTATTAATTGTGAGGCACAGCTGAGTGAGCATACATTTAAATAATTCGCTTTTTATTTTACTGGGCTGATGGTGCCTGCATCTGATGGTCAGTCTCAGTGGAGGGAGAAAGCAGCAGACTGAGGGTCCACCTGTCAACATCCCTCCGCTGACACTGACCAAAAATGGACACTGACCAAAAACGGACTCTGTCTTCCAGATGATGGCGGAACTTGAGTCGCACCACATTATTTCTGCCTCATGCTCAAATTCATGTTGTTACTCCTATGAACAGAGAAAGTGAAATATTCCTCGATGTAAAAAAAAGACTTAAGCCGCTAACAATAACGCAAGCTTATAGATACACTTCCTACTCGTTCATTACTGCTGTGCTGCTTGTTGTATCGCTGAGTGGAAAAAGAACGCACATTTTATTGGTTATAAAAGTGTTGAATACAAAGTGTTGACAGTGCTGAGTAAGAACTTAAACATGAACTCTCATAAAAACAGCAGTTCTGCTGTATTCGTTGAGTCTTTCTCTAGTCATAGTTTTCAACATTTTGAAATCTCAGTATCAATTTTGCCGAGGATTTCTATTATGCCTGCTACGTTACTGCAGACTCGGTCATCTGATTGGCCAGTGGTAGCATAGTGCACTTGATTTCCTCTCCAGGCCCACCGGGAAGGCAGAGTTTGTACCTTCAGACACATGAAATGGCAACAGTTTGCCTCCTGGTGCGCAGGGCAGCTGAATAGGCTGCACCTACCACCAACAGCCCAAGACTAATAAAAAAAAAAAGAAATAGGAACACAAGGATTAGTTGTTGGGTTTTTTACAGAAATGTTTGGCGATGGACTAGAAATGACTTGGAAATTGACAAGTCGAACTCAATCGACCGGTTGGTGACCACTGCTCTAAGAACTAATGCAATACATTGGGGGGGATTCCCTCCTCTCTAGGTGTTCCTGTGTGGGGTGGTGTGGTGCAGTCACACCCAGCTCCAGGAGAGGGCCAGGATCACTTCTACTGGTCAACAGCAACTCCATGAGCCCCGCTGCCTGCCCCTGCCCCTCCTCCGCCTCCTCTCCACAGACAGACAGAGGGAATGGTGGGACGCTGTCTACAGCCTCATACACAAACAAGCTGCGTGAGTCACTACGGGTTCATCGCTATACTTATATGATAGATGGCTGAAATCGAGCGTTTTACTACCCACGCTAGCTCTGTAAAAGTTACCCAGGCACCATTCCCTCCTCCCTCACTTGAACTGATCACAGATATCATATAAGTTGTGTTAAAATGTAAAGGCTGCTCTGATCTTCCAGCGTCTGGAGAAATCAAGCTGACTGATTGCCCTGTGGTTAACATGACTATGGTTCTGCTTCTGTCTGTAGTCCTAGTATGTATAATATGGTCTCTTCCCCCCCCCCCCCCCCCCCTTTTTTTCTTTTTAGGCCTGGCATGTCAGCCAAACTGAGGATGACCGTTCAACATGGACTAAGCACCCTTCGAGCTGGAGAGAAACATGGCCTTCAACCAGCCCTGCCCATACACTGGGCCCAGCACCTCAGCTCAACGGTATACACCTCAGCCAGATGGCAGACCTGCCTTTTTCTGTCACACACTACATAAGTCAACACATGCTAGGTGTCTGTCTGAAATTATTTCCTCTGCCATTTACTCAATAGTATTTATAACTTCCAATTAGTGTATGGTCATTATTTATAACTCTTGGTCTAGTCAGAATATTACACATCAGCAATTTCCCTTTGGTACAGTAAATTATGTCTGCTTGAAACTACTTCTGAGAATCCGACTCAGAACGATGAGTGCTTAGTTATAATGGATGATTTGGAGCATTGCCATTTCTGCATTTAGATTTAACACCTGCTGTGTTGTTCCCAGGGGGTTGGTGTGAACTCCTACTATGACCAGAAGGAGTATATAGGGCGTAGTGTCCACTACTGGAAGGTGGTGCTCCCCCTGCTGGACAAGATCAAGCAAAGACGCAGCATCCCTGAACCCCTGGACCCCCTCTTTATACACTTCCCCTCTAGAGACATACAGGTGAGCGACCAACACAGCTGCTTCTCTGACCGACTGGATTAGAACCTAGCTTTCCACAATACTTGCTAGTCTGCTGAGTTAAAGCATTGACACGTGTAGACTTTTCATATCACTGATGCCAATCGTGAAAATGTACGAGTCCAGGCTTAATGTATGCATTGCTCTATTTTCATTGGTTAGTGAGGTTGCGTTTGCGTGTTAATCTCAGATCCCATCAGTGAAGGGCTTTGAGGAGGAGGCCATGATAGCGTTTGCAACCCTCTTGGACGTCGAGGGGAGGACCGAGGAGGCTATCACTACTCTGGAGACCATCAACAACATCTCATCTAACTGGCACCTAGCTAGGGTATGTAGTGAGGGGTTCACTGCTCTACCTTGCTCTGGTAGTCAATCCCCTGCACTTTTCCCACTCTGCGCTTTAGTGCCATACCTTCTAGTGCAGCTGCCAGCAAAAATAATTATTTTGTGTGCAGGCAGCATTTGTATCTCTTTTAATGTCTTACCATAGAAAATGCATTTGTTATGAATTGTCTTTTGATATCTCTGTGTAGATCTTCCAGCGTCTGTCTGAGGAGGCTGGTAGTGGGGTGGAGGAGACTCGGGACAGGTGCGTCATGTTCCTCAGGAAGTTCAGAACTTACCTGTCCAAGATCTACAATGCCAATGCTGACGACATGGACAAGGTTATACACTTCAATATACGGCATCTATACACATGACTATTTGCCAAAAACATGTAGTCAAAGATTTAAGAGTTGGAAGCATGACATTCAATCATTTTCACTGTGTGTTGTTCCAGCTGCCTGTTTCAATGGAAGAGGTGATGGATCTCCTGAACGATGTGAACCAGCAGCTAGGGGAGGTTGGAGAAGCGATGGATGAAGAGGGCAGACCGGTCCACTTCAGCCCTCAGTTTACTGAGCCTGCTGCCTCAGTCTCTCAAATCAAATTCGCCCCTTTAACCCCTTCCCCCAGCAAGAGCTTTGTCCCTCCCTCCAAAAGACACATGGTATGATAAATGTTGACTTGTAAACATACACTGAGTGTACAAAACATTAGGAATACCTTCCTAACATTGAGTTGCACCCCGTTTTGTCTTTAGAACATCCTCAATTTGTCAGGACATTGACTTGACAAGGTGTCAAGCGTACCACAAGGATGCTGGCCCATGTTGACTCCAATGCTTTCCACAGATGCAAGTTGGCTGGATGTCCTTGGGTGGTGAACCATTTTTCATACACACGGGGAACCTGTTGAATGTGAAAAACCCAGCAGCGTTGCAGTCCTTGACACACTCAAACCGGTGCACCTGGCTCTTACTACCATACCCCGTTCAAAGGCACTTAAATGGTTTTGCCCATTCACACACAATCTCTCAATTGTCTCAAGGCTTAAAAATCCTTCTTTAACCTGTCTCCTCCCCTTCATCTACACTGATTGAAGTGGATTTAACAGGTGACATCAATAAGGGATCATAGCTTTCACCAGCTCAGTGTATCGTGGAAAGGGCTGGTGTTCCTAATGTTTTGTACACTGTATGAGACACTGATGCTTTTTAAACATTCACATTCATGTACTTCAGTTTTAGATTTACTGTACAGGTTTTTTCTCACCTAAATAATAGAAATACCTTGACATGAAAAATATAATGAAAATATAATTTTCCATTTCCCCAAGACGCCACCTCATTGGGCGGAGCACCAGAAGTCCCTCCTGCAGATGCTCTGCCAGCAGGTGGAGGCCCTTAAGGTCAGCCCTGGCTTCATTGTCTTTGAGTATATGGGAGATGTTGCCCATGTCAAGTGTGCCTATTAATTCAATTATAGATGTCCATGCATGGTTTGTGTTAAGTGTTGTGTGGTTGGGTTGCAGAATGAGGTCCATGACCTGAGACATAACTCGTCAGACAGCATGGCGTCACCCCACCAAAGGATGTATGGGTATGGGGCTGAGAGCATGCAGGAGGGCTTCCCCCCAACACAGACCTTCCATGTAGCACCCCTCACCGGTAGGAACACAGTACACAACTGGGTTGTGTCGTTTCGGGCTGTATTATTAGGAATACTGAAATAGCAATGTTGCTAGGATATAAAAGTATGACCGTTGATTATAACCTTTTCTCTTTTTGTTTACAGTTGCCACCACACAGGCCCCATCTATGTATTTCAATCAATCCCCTGCTTATAACTCCGGACAGTATCTCCTTCGTCCTGCAGCCAATGTTACCCCAACAAAGGTAGGTGTTTATACCTTGATTTTTCTTTGAACATTCAGAATGGTTTAGATGCTTGAAGTGGGAGAGTATTTTCGGTGGCAAGTATGAATGACGTTTTAATGAATTTTCCTTTTGTCTCAGGCTCCTGTGTATGGAGTCAACCGCCTGCCACCCCAGCAGCACATGTATGCCTACCAGCAGCCCACTAACACTCCTCCCCTGCAGTCAACACCAGCCTGCATCTACCCTCCTCAAGACCAGGTCTTTGGCACCCCCCTCCACTTCGAGTCACCAGCAACCAGTCTACTCTCCCCATACAGCGAGGAATACTACGGCCACTCTCAGCCCACCACCAACCCTCCCCTCCCCGAGCCTGGCTACTTCACCAAGCCCTCAGTCGGACCTGTCCAACCACCAAAGAGCATTGAGGGGAAGCCTGTGGACTTTGGGAAGATCGCCTTTGGCCAGCAGGTCCCTGCTGAGCCTCTTAAGGTGCCTGGCTTTGGTGCTGGAGTAGTCGCCCAGTCCACTCCATCTGCTGCCTTTAAATTCAACTCTAACTTCAAATCCAACGATGGGGACTTTACCTTCAAAGCCAAAAACAGTGAGAACCTGTTGGGGCTTCTGACATCAGACATTCCCACCAAATCGGAGGGCCCCTCAGAGGTGGAGTCTCCTAGCCAGGGAGGGATATTTAGCTTTGGCACTAAAAGTGTGGCAGGCTTCTCCTTCACTGATGCAGCCCAGAGTCGGGACAAACCAAACCTGTTTGAAAAAATTGAACAGCCATTTAGTTTCACTGATCAGACCAAGCCAGTATTTGGGCTGGAAAACACAGCGGTGGAGAAAGGACCGGAGAGCGATAACGACAGCACACATGTGGAGGAGGATGAGGATGGGCCTCACTTTGAGCCCATTGTGCCCCTCCCTGACAAAGTAGATGTGAAGACTGGAGAGGAGGAAGAAGAGGAGATGTTCTGTAACAGGTCCAAGCTGTTCAGATTTGACGCAGAGACAAAGGAGTGGAAAGAGAGGGGCATCGGCATAGTCAAAATCCTAAAGCACAATACATCAGGGAAAGTGCGTCTGCTGATGAGGAGGGAGCAGGTTCTGAAGATCTGTGCTAACCACTACATCACGCCAGATATGCTCCTGAAACCAATTGCTGGCTCTGACAAGTCCTGGGTCTGGAATGCCATTGATTATGCAGATGAGGAACCAAGGCCTGAGCAACTGGCCATCCGGTATAAAACGGCAGACGAGGCATTGCTCTTCAAAACAAAGTTTGAAGAGGCTCAGAAGATAGTTCCCAAATCTCCAGAAAAGCGGCAAGATCAGCCAGATAGGAAAGCAACTTCTCCTAATTCATCTGCTCCTCAGGTGACAAACTTTGCTGCCCAGTTTGCAAAGAAGGATGGGGAGTGGCACTGCGATGTCTGCTATGTAAGAAATCCTGCTACAATTATGCAGTGTGTTGCCTGTCAGACTGCCAACCCTAATTCCCTGTCAGAGACAGACCGCAAACTGGCTACTGAAACCAAAGGCTTTACTAGTGGGGCAGCTTCAGTGAGAGGATTTACTTTTGGATTTGGAGCTGACTTGTCAAAAGACACCAGCAGCGCAGGATCTATTGGAAAGGGATTTGGGGCTTTTGGAGCTCAGATACCCTCCTCCTTTACGTTTGGAACCAGTGGCACCACTTCTATACCTGCTGCTGGTTTTGGAGCCCAGTTTGTTATGAAGAAAGAAACCACAGCAGGAGTAGCAGCAGAATCAAAGCCCTCAACCATGCAATTTGGTGCTCAGTTTGGCAAAAAGCCAGGGCAGTGGGACTGTGACACGTGTGCTGTAAGAAACCAGGCCTCCTCAAGCAGTTGTGTTTCTTGTCAAACTCCAAACCCTGCAGCCAAAACGGTTGTAGATGGAGCAGCAGCATCAAAGCCCTTAACCAATCCATTAGGGTCTGAATTTGGTGCCCAGTTTAGCAAAAAGCCAGGGCAGTGGGACTGTGACACGTGTGCTGTAAGAAACCAGGCCTCCTCAAGCAGTTGTGTTTCTTGTCAAACTCCAAACCCTGCAGCCAAAACGGTTGTAGATGGAGCAGCAGCATCAAAGCCCTTAACCAATCCATTAGGGTCTGGATTTGGTGCCCAGTTTAGCAAAAAGCCAGGGCAGTGGGACTGTGACACGTGTGCTGTAAGAAACCAGGCCTCCTCAAACAGTTGTGTTTCTTGTCAAACTCCAAATCCCTCAGCAAAATCAACAGTTGAGGTTGCACAACCACCAAAGCCAACAGTGTCAGGCTTTGGTGATCTTTTTGCTAAGAGGGACAGACAATGGGACTGTGACACCTGTCTAGTGAGGAATGATGCATCAGCTTCTAAGTGTGTTTCCTGCCAGACACCCCATGCTAGCATCATCCCCTCTCTTGGGGCCATGTTTGCCAAACAGGGGGGACAGTGGGACTGTGACACATGTCTAGTCAGAAACGACAGCTCTGCTAGTCAATGTGTCTCCTGTCAGACACCCAATCCCAACGCTAAGAGCACAGCCACCCCCTCCAGCTCATCCTTCAGCTTTAGCTTTGGGAGTCAAAGTACATCTACTCAGCCTGTAGGCAATGTGTTTAAAGCAAACTTCAACAGTGACAGCTCTTTTCAGTTTGGCACAAGCAAAGTTGATAAAGGTTCCCCTGCATCCTTCAAGTTTGAGACCCCCCAGGCTGAAAGCAGTGGCTCCAGTGCTGCAGGCTTCTCTTTCAATATGCCCGTCCCAGCAGGTGGCTTTAAGTTTGGCACTCAAGAAACGGCAAAGAAAACCCCACCAGATGAAACTCAGACTCCTGCTTCAGGGTCTGCGTCCATGTTCCTGAAGAATATCGCAGAGCAGCACAGAGAAAAAGAGAAGGAATCTGGCGTCAGTATATCTGCATCAGTGCCTTCAGTGGACAACACCAATCAGGATGAGAATGGCAAACCCAATGACTTCAGTTTTGCAGATTTGGCTAAGAACTCACAAGGAGACTTCAAGTTTGGACAGACCGACTCCAATTGCAAAGGCTTCACCCAAGGTGGCGAGCAGCTGTTCACATCCCTTCAGTCAAACCAGTGGGCAGACACTTCCGCTGACCAGGATGAAGAGGAAATATACAAAACAGAAGAGAATGACGATATCCAGTTTGAACCTGTGGTCCAGATGCCTGATAAAGTGGACCTGGTCACAGGAGAGGAGGATGAACAGGCCCTTTACTCACAGAGAGTAAAGCTCTTCAGGTTTGACGGAGACATCAGCCAGTGGAAGGAGAGGGGTGTTGGAGTCCTCAAGTTCCTGAAGAATGCTACCAATGGCAGGCTGAGGGTGCTGATGAGGAGAGAGCAGGTCCTGAAGGTGTGTGCCAACCACTGGATCACCACCACCATGAACTTGAAGCCCTTGGCTGGTTCCGACAAAGCTTGGATGTGGCTTGCTAATGACTTCTCAGAAGGAGATGCTAAACTGGAGCAACTCGCCGCCAAGTTTAAAACCCCAGAGCTGGCTGAGGAGTTCAAGCTTAAGTTTGAGGAGTGTCAGAGGCTCCTGTTGGACATTCCACTGCAGACTCCTCACAAGCTTGTCGACACAGGCAGAACTGCACATCTCATCCAGAAGGCAGAGGAGATGAAGTCCGGTCTGAAAGACCTTAAATCCTTCCTGACTGATGACAAAACAAAGATCAAGGAGGACGACAGCCAAGCTAACATCACGACAGCCAGTAACACCTCAGGTCTGATCAGCAAGCCCCACGTGGAGAGCACTGGCCCTGCCTTAGAATGGGACAACTATGACCTGAGAGAGGAGGCTCTGGACGACAGTGCTGACACATCTGTCTACGCCTCACCCCTAGCAAGCAGCCCAATCAGGAAGAACCTCTTCTGCTTTGGAGAATCCACAGCTGGCTTTAACTTCAGCTTCCAGCCTGTCATCAGTCCTACCAAGTCGCCGGCCAAGCTGAACCAGAGTGGGGTGTCTGTGGATGAGGAGCAAGACGTGACCCAGGAGGAGGAGAGGGATGGCCTGTACTTTGAGCCTGTGGTTCCTTTGCCAGACCTGGTGGAGATCTCCACTGGAGAGGAGAATGAAAACGTGTGTTTCAGCCACAGAGCAAAGCTGTACCGCTATGACAAAGACCTGAACCAGTGGAAGGAGAGGGGCATCGGAGACCTTAAGATACTGCAGAACTACGACACCAAACGAGTCAGACTCCTCATGAGGCGGGACCAAGTCCTGAAGATCTGCGCCAACCACTGGGTCACGTCTTCTATGAAGTTGGAGCCCATGAAGGGTGCTGAGAAGGCCTGGGTCTGGAGTGCCATTGACTTTGCTGAGGTAGCTGAGGGAAATGTGGAGCAGTTGGCAGTGAGATTTAAACTGCAGGATGTGGCCAACTCTTTCAGAGACATCTTTGATGAGGCTAAAACCGCCCAAGAAAATGAGATTCTGGTCACTCCCATAGCCTCCTGTGAGACCCCTCCTCAGGAGGTAGCAACAGCTCCAGGGATGACAGTGTGTGGACAGGCTGCTGTGGCCATCCTGGAGGAGACCACCAGAGAAAGGACAGAGCTGTCTTCTGAGACTTTCCACACCCCTGACAGCAAGGCCTCCACTTCCACACCACACAGCCCTCTCAACCCCTCTAAGATGGTGATGTCTCCTCCCAAGTTCTTCTTCGGAACCCACTCTCTCCAGAAGATCTTTGGCAGCAGCCTCCCGTTGTCCAAGGAGGATGGTTCTTCAGAAATCTCCAAGGCTAAAGACAGCGGTTGGACTTCCCAGCCCTCACCTGCATTCAAAATCCCAGAAAAGGGTAAGCCTTTTATTGTTATCCTTTCTTAGTTGATCTTGTAGTTCAGTGTGAACTGCTTGTTTTTGAATGGTGATTTTTCCCCCCCCCCCCCCCCACACAATGGCGTTGTCACACAATTTGACCCCATTGTGATTCCAGTCATGCCCCATTGGTTCATCTCATTGCTTCTTCCACCAGCCCACACTGTTGTTAGCAGAACCAAACTTAACCCAATCACTCCCATTAGCCTAATTTACATCTACTTCCTCACTTTTGTAATTTAATGATATAGTTTTTAAAATATGATAGCAGATGTAATCAATTACCGTAATTTCCGGACTATTAAGCGCACCTGAATATAAGCCGCACCCACTGAATTAAAATATATATATATATTATTTTGAACATAAATAAGCCGCACATGTCTATAAGTCGCAGGTGCCCACCGGTACATTGAAACAAATGAACTTTACACAGGCTTTAACGAAACACGGCTTGTAACAAAAATAAATAGGCTTTATCGAAACACGGCTTGTAACAAAAAATAGAAAATTAGCAGTAAACAGTAGCCTACCAAGAAAGTCATTGGTCACTATCTTCCTCCTCCTGTGCACTGAAACCACTGAACCACTGAAACCACTCGGAGTTGAATAGCCTCAGAATTGCTTCATGCGATATTGGATCGTTTTCATTGTCGCTCTCGTCACTTTCATCCGGAGGCAAATCCCCCGCTGAGCCCTCTTCAACACGCAGCAGTCCAGCCTTTTGAAACCCGTTGATGATAGTGGATTTTTTGACAATGCTCCACGCTGTCAGGACCCACTGGCAGACTTGACCATAAGTTGCACTTCGCATGCGGCCCGTTTTAGTGAAGGATTTCTCCCCACTTGTCATCCAAGCCTCCCACTGAACACGGAGCGCCATCTTAAATGCACGATTTACACTGATGTCGAGTGGCTGCAAATACTTTGTTGTACCCCCAGGAATCAGGGTGACAAAATGACTACCGTAATCAGAATGATGGGAAGTTTGAGCGCGCTCGATTTCATCTAAACAGTAAACAAAAAAGTTGTTTGACCTTAACCCGTTCGGCAATTTCATTGGTCTAATGAAAGCTTCATGCCGCCAAAAAACTGAGCACGTCACAGAATTTTTATTTTATTTTTTTTTAAATGTGAAAGCGGGAAAAATCCATATAGCGGGAAAAATCCATTGTTTAAGCCGTGAGGTTCAAAGGGTGGGAAAAAAGTTGCGGCTTATAGTCCGGAAATTACGGTATATAATCCAGTACACTTGTACTGTACACTTGCCTAGTAATCAAATCCCATAAGGATAATGCAGTCACTCCATTTTCAAAGAATTATAGCAGGCTACATTTTCATGGCGACAGGACAGAATATAGAAAGATTGTAGAATCCATTACACTTAGATATAATGTAATGATGTTCAACTTGAATCTCACTGAAGACGCATTTCAACACACTTTAATTTCTTAATCCAACCCCCCCCCCCCAATTCCAGCTTGTCTCACCTGCCAACCATTATTTTGTAGGATTGGATTTTAGGCTTTTCAAAGATAACCCAATGGCTTTTTGGACCAGCACCTCATCCACCCAATTTGAGCCCCCAGGTACTCTGTCACTGCACTGTGTGTGTGCTGTGACACGTCACCTACACAGTTGTCACCTGGCTGGGCCTGCTTTGTAGCCGGTCTTAACCCGCATGCAACGAGTGGAACATACAAACCTTTAGTACAACAACCTAACGAGCTGCATGCCATCTGATACTCAAGAGGTACTGTTACTCTAAAGCAGGGGTATTCAACGCTTACCTTACAAGATCCAGAGACTGCTGTTTTTTTTCTTCTACCTGATAATTAATTGCATACACCTGGTGTCCCAGGTCTAAATCGGTCCCTGATTAGAGGGGAACAATGAAAAAATGCAGTGGACTGGCTTTGAGGTCCAGAGTTGAGTTTGAGGGCACTCCTTGACAAGTGTCACTAAAGCTACAAGAGGGTGGAACACATTTCAAACTTTACTTGTTAGGCTTACTGCGAATAAAAGTTAGGCTAGCTGTTTAGCTAATAGAAAGGTGAAAGGACTAAGTTCCTGGTAACAGCCAGTGGAGTGTTGAAGAGGATAGAGTTCTTCTGTTGAAAGGAGACACGGGGAGATTCCAGCCATGCTTCCTGACAGGAATGTACTGTCACACACACTCTTCAACGTCACACACACATTTTTAGTCCAGGATGGGTAGCAACAGTGTGAAAGGCAACACCTTGTCTGGTTCGGTCCAGAGATTTACAGTACGTCCCAGATTTCAAACCCAGGTAGAATGTGCTGCTGTATGTTACAAGCGTTTGTTTTTCTACCACTGGATGGTCATCTAAGGTTATACCAAAGATCATTTTATTTTATTTTGAATTTTATGCACGCTTGAAGTATCAAAATAAACAATTTATCAAATTTGATTTGGCCTGCTATTAGCCCCACACAAACACAGAATAACAGCTTTACTACATGGACCAACGTGTCTGTCCTATATCTGAGACAGATAAGAAAGATCAGGGGGATAAAAATTCTACTGGTACCGGGGGACCTTCAGACAAGTCTTGTAAGGGCTGTGGCCATCCTAGAGCAAAAAACAACATGTTCGTGTCTCACCTTTCCACAGTATGTAGCCCAAACTGTCCGGATGCTACAGACAGAAGTCGTCTGTATCGACTTCAGACGAGTCCCAAGATGCTTGTGGGGGTTGTAGATCAAAACGGAGAACACCACCGTATTCGTAAGAGTCATCTTTGGTCTACAATAGTTTGTAGGCCTAACACCACTCTGTCACCTTTCACTGCAGATGCGGAAGTGCAACATAAGTGGATGCAGTGGGTTGCAGATTGAGACGCATCCAATGCAAGAAAACATACCTTTGGCCATGTAGTGTATGTAGACATCTGCTCGTCAAACATCTCCTTCCAAAATCATGGGCATTAATAAGGACTTGGTCCCCACTTTGCTGCTAAAACAGCCTCCATTCTTCTGGGAAGGCTTTCCACTAGATGTTGGAACATTGCTGCGGGGACTTGCTTCCATTCAGCCACGAGCGTTAGTGAGGTCGGCACTGATGTTGGGCGATTAGGCCTGGCTCGCAGTCGGCATTCCAATTCATCCCAAAGGTGTTCGATGGGTTTGAGGTAAGGGCTCTGTGCAGGCCAGTCAAGTTCTTCCACACCGATCTCGGCAAACCATTTCTGTATGTACCTCGCTTTTTGCACGGCGGCATTGTCATGCTGAAACAGGAAAAGGCCTTCCCTAATCTGTTGCCACAAAGTTGGAAGCACAGAATTGTCTAGAATGTAATTTTATGCAGTAGCATTAGAGCATCCTTCACTGGAACCATGGAAAATAGCCCCAGACCATTATTCCTCCTCCCCCAAACTTTACTGTTGGCACTATGCTTGTGTGGCCAACCACTTCGCGGCTGAGCCGTTGTTGCTCCTAGATGTTTCCTCTTCACAACAGCACTTACAGTTGACCGGGTGCCATGTTGAAAGTCACTGAACTCATCAGTACTGACCATTCTACTGCCAATATTTGTTTATGAAGATTGCATGGCTTTGTGCTCAATTTTTAGCCACACCTGTCAAATGGGTGTGGCTGAAATGGCAAAATCTACTAAGTTGAAGGGGTGTCCACATACTTTTAGTGTCTCTAGGTTAAACTGACAGATTTTTATGGGGATGTTTGTATTAAGCTAATTGGCATAGAATCCTCTATGGTTGGCCTCATGTATACTGTAGATCCATTGTTCTAATGTTTGATGCCTTCGAGATTCACTTCCGCAATAGTTAAAGCATTCTCAGAGATGAGACTGCTTGCTTGGTGTGGCGAAATGCATGATGTCAATATTTTGAGATGCATGTGTTTCGGTTTGGAACTAACCCTAGACATGCAACTACCTCCTTAGTGAAATGGTTGTGACTTTTTAGCAGGTGAAAAATGTTTAGGATATTAACTGTTAGCCTGTCTGCCCTACAGTACCAAACAACCTTGCAGCATAGTTGAGTCAAGTCTTAAAATGTTCCGTCGATCCATTTATTGTACAGTAATTTGGGATTATATTATACAAATTCACCTTGGAGGTTAATAAAGTTGTATCATTCTGTTACTGCCTTCAATGTCTCTATTCTGTAGGAAGGGGGTCTGCTGAGTTGTCTCACTCTTTGTGTTGTGTTATAGCACCCCCCCAGGCAAAGGCTGCTGATGACGGTGAGGTGGAGGTGGTGTACGAGAGGCAGCCGACTGCGGAGCAGGCTGCTTTGGCCAGGGAACTCCTGCTGCCTCTCACCTTCTTCTGCTACCAGAACGAACCAGGAAACACTAGTGACGACCAGACGGACGGTGAAAAATGACACCAACACTCTCTTGCAAAACTTTTCTACTTGTATGAGCAAAGGTTTACGCATTGTAGTTGACTGTGTTACTAATGTTAGTTTGTGTTGCAGATGAGGACTTTGAGACTGCAGTTAAAGCGCTGAATGGAAAACTGTACCAGGATCCTCCTGAGAGAAAGGCTGCAAGTTCTGGTAAGTTTCATAGCCAAAGTGGCTATAGAGAGAGGTATGAATTGCCATTGATAGGTTGGTGAAATTTCTCAAGTTACCTCTCCAATAACCTACTCCTCTCAGCAGCTCAGGCCGAGATGGGTGCTGAGGGTCTGTACCCGGAGGTTGAGGTGGTGCGGGAGAAGAGGTCTACTCCAGATGAGGAGCAGAAAGCCAAGCCGCTGCAGCTGCCTCCAACTTTTTGTGGTGTAGGCGGCAAGGCAGAGAAAGACAAGCCAGAGGACTTCAAGACAGAGGTATGCAAAGCACAAGAGACTTCTATAATATATTCATTTGTTTGCACATGTAGATGAACATCTTATGTGGCATTAGGATATAAGAAATTAAAACTACTATAGTTCTCTCAAGCAAATATTGATGTTTTGGTTGTGTTTCAGGACACAGAGAGAAGCGCACACCCTGTTTCATGTGAGGCTGTGTCCTCCAGCACCGGCGATACAGTGCCAGAACAACAGTTC
Organism: Salmo trutta; assembly: GCF_901001165.1. Lineage (NCBI taxonomy): Eukaryota > Metazoa > Chordata > Actinopteri > Salmoniformes > Salmonidae > Salmo > Salmo trutta. The sequence continues at coordinate 29,426,738 of NC_042980.1, read as the reverse complement.
CCAGATCAGTCCCCCAGCAGCCAGGTACAGGTTCCAGATCTGTCTGAGGCAGAGGCTGAGTTCCCAGCTCAGTCGGTAGCCATCCAGGAGGCAGAGGTCCAGCAGACTCCAGATCAGTCAGACTCCACTCCAACACAGTCTCAGACTGCAGTCTCCAGCAGTGTGGAGCAGGCTCAAACTTCAAACCCTTCAGCAAAACCTGCTGCTAGTGCCCCAGCTTTGGTGACTGCCTCATTTGGATTTGGTGCACAGTTTGTCAAAAAGCCAGGGCAGTGGGAGTGTGACGCATGTCTTGTTAGAAATGAGGAGTCTGCAAGCAGTTGTGTTTCTTGTCAAACTCCAAACCCTGCAGCCAGCAGTGGTAAGCAGGCTCCAGATCAGTCAGACTCTACTCCAGCTGCTACCAGCAGCAGCCCCATAGACCTGTCTACCAAGAAGACCTCGGAGCCGGACTCCACATCGACATTTACTACAACCGTTACTCAGGGTATGAGATATTTATCATTGCAGAGCCCTTTGCATTCTACACCTGATGAGGAAGAGCATGTCCCTCTTGTGAATACATTTGATATACTCACAGCAACACCATCTCACTTCTGACACCAGTACAGCATCCTGTCTTCTCATCCTTTATTTCTCCTTTACAGATGCTCCAAACTCATTTGGCTCCTTGGGCTTTAGTGATCTGGGAAGGGAAGGGATCTCCTTCGCTGATCTGGCACAGAACACTGGGGGTGAATTCGCCTTCGGAAAACAAGGTTGGCACTTCTACATTTTCTGAATACAGTTGACTGAAGGAAATTCAATATGTGCTTAATTTTAAGGTTTTACAAGTTTCCATGACACAACTGTGAGCTATGTTTAAGTGAAAACAAACATTTCAGTTTTTAAAATGTTTCCTTGTTAGATTCTAACTTCTCGTGGGCGAATGCCGGGGCAGCGTTGTTTGGAGCTGCAGCTCCACCCAAAGCTGAAGGAGGGGAGGAGAGGAGTCATGAAGAGGATGCTAATAATGTGGAAATTCACTTTGATCCCATAGTCACCCTACCAGAGGTACTTATCAATGCACTGCTACTAATCTAATTCCACTTAACCTTACTGGGAATGTCATCATTAGAAAGTAAAGTAGCCTTGGATTGTGCGAGCCGGAACACCTCATAGGTACAGGAGCCTATCACCTGTTTTCTGAAGCGTGATGCAGCTTGATGTACACCCCTCAACAGGACGGTAGGCTATTGCAGGGCCTTGCCCCAATCTATCTCCTGAATGCCAAGCAGAGACTCCACGTCATTATAACTGACTGTAAATGTGTTTTAGATGGAGGCTTGTTCTAGAGCTGTCATGACTCTACATTCTATCTGTGACAGAAAATCTTGCCTGTTCTATTTGATACATTTCTATACAAGTTCTGTAAACTTACACCCTCCTGATTAACCAGTGCGTAACTGTGTTGTCTAGGTGGAGACTAAGTCAGGGGAGGAGGATGAGGAGATCCTGTTTAAGGAGCGTACCAAGCTGTACCGCTGGGAGAGAGACCTGGGCCAGTGGAAGGAGAGGGGTGTGGGAGACATCAAGATCCTCTTCCACCCCGATAAGAGGTTCTACCGGGTGCTGATGAGGAGGGAGCAGGTGCTGAAGGTGTGTGCCAATCACACCATCTGCCAGAGCATGGAGCTCAAACCCATGAACACCTCCAACCAAGCCCTCGTTTGGACCGCTACCGACTTTGCAGGTAGGTCTACACACAGCTCCGCCATACACAGCGCTATGTAAATATATTAATTATTGTATAGTTGATGACTTGATAAATGTATTGATCCTGTGTTCTCTCCAGAGGGTGAGGGTAAGGTGGAGCAGTTGGCAGCCAAGTTCAAGACAGCAGAACTGGCTGAGTGTTTCAGGAAGACCTTCTGTGAGTGTCAGAGCCGTATAAGCCAATCAGAGGCCTCGGCCCTCTCCCCCCAGATGTCCAGGGTCCAGGAACATTCCAGAGACACCAACCCCCAGGTCAGTGTTTCTCGTGCCTGCTATTGTATAGGTGGAGTGCCTAGCCTACGACTTTTGTCCCCTCCACCTAAAATAATTTGTTGGGTGTTTTACTAAAATGATGTCCTGTAAAATAATCTATATGAAACTCTGCCCCCAGGTGTACCTCTCCATCTCCGCTGACGACGAGCCCCTGGGAACGGTCACCATAGAACTGTTCTCTCACATTGTCCCCAAGACTGCTGAGAACTTCAGAGTGCTGTGTACAGGACAGAAAGGCTTCGGGCTGCGCAACTCTGTCTTCTACAGGATCATACCGGGCTTCATGTGTCAGGTGAGGGGGGAGTGCCGGTGTGGGGTTGGACGGTTTCCATTAAATAACACAGCCACAAAGTCTAAATTGGCTATATTGTAAAAATTCATGAAAAAACACATTTGCTTTTTGGTCTTAATATAAGGTTGTTGTTGGGTTTAAAATCAGATTTTAAGAAGATAAGTTGTAGAAATGTGTGGTTTATGACTTTGTGGCTATGTTAACTAGTGATGACCACGTTAAACTGAAACCAGACAATACTCAGAACCACCAACGTGCTTTCATAATACCATGTTTCCCAAATAGGTCAGTCAGTGCCTCTTGGAACACAAAAACAGTTTGTAAACCACAGCTCTAATTTAGCTTTTATCTGTATCTTGATAGGGACACATCAGATAAGTATTTCCTAACATCTTTCTGTCTGTACTCAGGGTGGCGACCTCACCAACCAGGACGGGACAGGAGGGAAGTCCATCTACGGGAACAAGTTTGAGGACGAGAACTTTGACGTGCGCCACACGGGCCCGGGGCTGCTGTCCATGGCCAACTGTGGCCGAGACACCAACAACTCCCAGTTCTTCATCACACTGAAGAAGGCTGAGCACCTGGACTTCAAACACGTGGCCTTTGGCTTCGTCAGAGAGGGCATGGATGTGGTCCGCAGAATGGGAGAGCTGGGCACCAAGACTGGCAAACCCAGCAAGAAGATTGTCATCACTGAATGTGGACAACTGTAGAGCTTGGGCTTTGGTCACTGACTAGACAACTCCACTGTAGGGCTGAACATGTAGTCACTGACTGGATGGCTATTGGCCTTCACTCTGGTCATGGACTGGGGAGTTATAGCATTTCAAACTGAGCACAGTTATAGTAGGCAGATATCAAATGATACTTGGGGCTCTGGTAGTGCACTACGGGGAGAATTTGCTTTAATTTGAGACCGGGCCAGAGTCTCCTTCTGATGAGTGTTGCACTTTCTCCCTGCCGCAACCTGAGGGCTGCATGTCCCTGTGTGAATCCCCAGACTCTTTTTTTTTTTTTTTTTGTGTGCATGTGTTCCAATAAGAGTTGACAGTGCTGGTTCCTTCATAAGCTCCCTAACCCAATTTGTTTTGTGAGATTATCGCAACCTTTTTAAAAAACCAACCAATGTTTTTTGGTATTGTGTTCCTCTTGCTGCCTGTGTATACTTTTTTTAGGTGTGTTTTTGTTTGTGTGTAGGCTATACAATGATTTCATAATGTGCAAATTGAGAGACTACACCTGTCTTAAACTAAAAGGTAGGAATATGAAGTCTGACAATTTGGGAGTGGTGACATACTAAACATAATATTTTATGCTTGGTTAACAATTCTTATTGTCAATAAATAAATACAAGATGCTGGAGATGGTCTTTACAAAATAAAGTTGCTTTATAACTGAACCTTGTTCGATTTCAAATATACAGTACCAGTCAAAGGTTTGGACGCCTACTCATTCCAGGGTTTTTCTTTATTTTTACTTTTCTACATTGTAGAATAATAGTGAAGACAAACTATGAAATAACACATGGAATCATGTAGTAACAAAAAGTGTTGAACAAATCTAAATATTTGAGATTCTTTGACGTAGCCACCCGTTGCCTTGACAGCTTTGCCCACTCTTGGCATTCTCAACAGCTTCGAGGTAGTCACCTGGAATGCATTTCAATTAACAGGTGTGGCTTGTTAATTTGTGGAATTTATTTCGTAATGCGTTTGAGCAAATCAGTTGTGTTGTGACAAGGTAGAGTTGTTATACAGAAGATAGCCCTATTTAGTAAAGACCAAGTCCATATTATGACAAGAACAGCTCAATTAAGCAAAGAGAAACGAGTGCTGAATCAGATGACCTTGGCCTCCATCACCCAACCTACTTTAAGACATGAAGATCAGTAGATCTGGAAAATGTCAAGAACTTCGAGAGTTTCTTCAAGTGCAGTCGCAAAAACCAAGCGCTAAGATGAACCTGGCTCTCATGAGGACCGCCACAGGAAAGGAAGACCCAGAGTTACCTTTGCTGCAGAGGATAAGTTCATTAGTTACCGGCCTCAGAAATTGCAGCCCAAATAAATGCTTCACGGAGTTAAACAGACATCTCAACATCAACTGTTCAGAGGAGACTGCGTGAACCAGGCCTTCATGGTCGAATTGCTGCGAAGAAACCACTACTGAAGGACACCAATAAGAAGACTTGCTTGGGCCCAGAAACACAAGCAATGGACCACTGGAAATCTGTCCTTTGGTCTGATGAGTCCAAATTTGAGATTTTTGGTTCCAACCGCTGTGTCTTTGTGAGACGCAGAGTAGGTGAACAGATTATCTCCGCATGTGTGGTTCCCACTGTGACGCATGGAGGAGGAGGTGTGATTTAACTAGGCAAGTCAGTTAAGAAAAAGTTCTTATTTACAATGAAGGCCTACCCCAGCCAAACCCTAACCCGGATGACACTGGGCCAATTGTGCGCCGTCCTATGGGACTCCCAATCACAGCCGGTTGTGATATAGCCTGGAATCGAACCTGGGTCTGTAGTGACGCCTCTAGCACTGAGATGCAGTGCCTTAGACCGCTGCGCCACTCGAGAGTGACAGTGTCACCAGCAAAGCACCCCCACACCATCAGTGATTTATTTAGAATTCAAGGAACACTTAACCAGCATGGCTACCACAGCATTCTGCAGCAATACGCCATCCTATCATTTGTTTTACAACAGGACAATGACCCAAAACACACCTCCAGGCTTTGTAATGGCCATTTGACCAAGGAGAGTGATAGAGTGCTGCATCAGATGACCTTGGCCTCCACAATCACCCAACCTACTTTTGACTGGTACTGTATATTTAATGTATTTGTTTTACAAGTGAACAGCTAAAGAGGTGTTTCAGAATTAAGCTTATTCACTTTTTTACTGAACATTACAAATGGGCCAAGTTGAAGAAAGGCTGGCTGCCTGGCAAAAAAAAGTATATCTGTACAATTAAAATACTGTTTGTCTATATTTTATAAATGTGTTAAAATCCTGAGAATCTGGAATGAAGCTTATTCAGTGGGGAGTGGTTATAACCTTTTCATAACAGCTCACCTGGAGCCTCCCACTGCCGGTCTGATGAGGTAAGCAGAGGGCACAGATGCTTGCTACTTGAAAAATGTAAAAAAAAATAAAAAGCTATTGTGCTTGTGTTTTAATGAGCAACATGAATATCAAACAATGATTTGAAAATAGCTACTAGGACTAGGTGAATACTGGTATGAAATCTGAATATATCTACATTGTTTAGCTAGCTAGCTAGGCTAATATTTTAAGAGTTTTAGCTAACATGCCACTAGGATATTGAGCAAGATGGTCAGCTAGCCACCAACAGCATTGACCCCGACCCTAGCTAACACATTGTCTGCGAAATTTTTTCAAATTCGGTGTCGGGGCATAAAATACAATTTCTGGTCCACCTGCCACTGTATCAAGTAGATAATCATTTTTACCAGCCAAAATATTTTTGTTCACTGAAATTACACCAACAAAACAGATGAGCATGCTTTGTGATGTTTATAAAACAAATGTATAACTAGTAAGAAGTAGTGGTATATTGTTTTTTTTTGTTTTGTTTTTTTAGTCTTTTACACGAAATATCAGATACACAAAAATACTCACCTGCCCCTTTAAGTGTTGGGCGGTTACCGTGGTAACGTGACTCGAGGAGGGTTGCCATGTTCCCGGTTTCACTGACATATTGGACTACCTTAAACGATGCTGCAGTTGCAAATGTATTGGTCGCGGGAGCAGTGGCGGTTCTAGACCATTTCAACTGGGGGGGCCAAGCTGGGGCCAGTTGTACTGTTAGAGGGGCCAGTTACATTAGACGTTATTGTTGTCATATCGTTTTCTTCACTGCATTGCAGGCATTAGTTATGTAAAAACTATTTCATACTCGACATTTAGGGTGTGCCACAAGGGGGTCCAAAATTGTTCTCACGGGCACTGGCCCCCCTCCAGAACCGCTACTGCGCGGGAGGCAGGTTTTTGGGCTACTTCTAAATTGCGCCGCGGCTGCCATGGCATTTCACTTTAAAAATGTATGTATATATATATATATTTTTTAATGATTTCTGATCGTCTTCAGCTGTGTTCGAATACTCATACTAACTGTACTATTAGTGACGTGAATTTAGTATATAGTATATTTATTGGTCATGGTATGGATATAGTTAGTATGCCAAAAGTTCCCGTTTGACGAACTAAATTCGCCAAAATACGAAGTATACGTACAGTGGACACTAGTCACCACTAATACGCTGAGCTTCTCAGTCATGTTTTATTCACTTCAGAGTGGAAACATCATAAAATACCTTTCTTTCCCAAAAACAGCTGTCTGTATCGAGCTCACTGGCGCAGGGAACTCTGGACATGGAATAGGCTAGTTGATCAAATGTTTCCTGTTCGCAAAAGACAGCTTCGGAACAGATCCAGTTGATTGATTTGATAGAATGTTGCACTTCACTAGTGATAAGTCAAATCAAGACATAGAAAGGGAGGAAGACAGGTTGAGTAGAGACATGAATGTGATTGAAAGAACCAGGATTTTCATGTATATTTTCTACTGTGTTTTTATTTTTTGGCTTTATATGGTATTTTTACTTACACCTGAATGTACCTGGCCCAATTCACCTGGCCCCACTCTACCTGCCTGTTGCTCCCCATGAAATCACAAATCACATAATTTACACACCCCTCTCACTGGGCATCACCGCATCCCGGCCGGGGCTCAGCCATCTCCATAACCTTGCCCACCAGGCGAACCGGGGCACCCGCACCCCTCCCCGGACACAAAGACGTCTATATTCCTGCTGTGCACCTGGTGACCCTTTGACTTCTACAGCGAGTCCCAACCTGACTCACAGTCCCACCAGAGGACGGGCCCCGGCAGATGGGCGACCACCACCTAGCCCCCTACCTATCCAGAGCCCCATGTCAATGTCTTACGCCTTCTACCTGCCTGCCTGGACTCTCTCACATTCTGTGTCTGGCCTCTGGACCCTGGCCCTTCTGCAGGCACCTGGTAACCCATAAGTAAAGAAGGATGATGGTGGAGGAAGATGCCTTCCGTCCCCGACAAAAGCTTGGACCGAGTGCTGACTTTCAATAGATCGCAGCGAGTGTGCTGCTCTGCTACATACGCAACCCTGACCCAGAATGAGGTCGTCTACGAGTGATTTAGCACCAGGTTCCCCACAAACATGCAGTGCGCATCAGGAGAGGGGCGGCAAGAAGAGCTCCCACATAGAATGTGTAGAGTCCCGCACCCAGGCGGACGTGAGACCTGGCAGTGTCCATAACCGCTAAGCACATTCCATCTCTATTTAGTGCTCCACTGTTAGCGGGTCCAGCCAAAGCCAGCATTCAATTCAAACCTTCGCGGTTTAGAGTTAGCTAAATATACAGGGGACACGTGATTAAACGTTTCACCACAGCCGCTCTGTGATCAGACTGATGCCAGTAGGACAGTTTCATCAGTCGTCTCCCAGGACAACTCCCCCTCCCAGCCAAAGCCAGGGATGCGTTCGAGCCATCATTCTCTAATTGGCTTCCTGTCAAGGTCAGGATTCATTTACAAGAGCCCCGCAGCAAATCATTGAGTCTGGGGGTGCCTCCCTCACATTTTCATGCTTGACCGAAAGCCCCATATTCCAGGACCGACTGCCGCCTTCCGTTTAATGATCAACAGCTGTCACCATCTGCAGGACTCTCTTTGCGTACGGACTAGTACCGAGGTAACTCCCGTTCGGTTTGCATCGTTAGCGACACCTGAAAACAGGTGACATACAGGGAGGGATTTGAAGAGCCCTGCTTTAGGGCTATCTCGTTATCTCCCTTACTAATGCTAAGGACTCCTTAAGAGAGTCATAGTTACTCCCTCTGTTTACCAGCGCTTCATTGAATTTATTCACTTTGACATTCAGAGCATTGGGCAGAAATCACATCGCGTCAACACCCACCTCGGTCCTTCGAGATGCTTTGTTTTAATTAAAACAGTCGGATTCCCCCTGGTCCGCACCTGTTCTAAGTAAGCTACTAGGCGCCGGCCGATGCGACCCGCTGGTGACACCAGCGCGAACGGGGCCGGCGAGCACCGTCGCGAGAACCCACCCCGGTCCTCCTTCGGCCCCACCGACGAACCCCCGCACGCAGCCCCTTGCGAGACCACGCACGATATACCGCGAGATGGGCTGCACAACGAACTTCCAACGGTGGCGAGAGGAGGGCGACGGCGCGACTGCTCCCCCAGCCGTGGCTCGAGCCCCGCTTCGCACCCCAGCCTGACCGACCCAGCCCTTAGAGCCAATCCTTATCCCGAAGGTACGGATCTGACTTGCCGACTTCCCTTACATACATTGTTCTAACATGCCAGAGGCTGTTCACCTTGGAGACCTGCTGCGGATATGGGTACGGCCCGGCGCGAGATTTACACCCTCTCCCCCGGATTTTCAAGGGCCAGTGAGAGCTCACCGGACGCCACCAGAACCGCAAGGCTTTCCAGGGCTTGGGCCCCTCTCTTGGGGCGAACCCATTCCAGGGCGCCCTTCCCTTCACAAAGAAAAGAGAACTCTCCCCGGGGCTTCCGCCAGCTTCTCCGGGATATCGGTAGTGTCACCGCACTGGACGCCTCGCGGCGCCCGTCTCCACCAGTCCGTGGACATTCTGAAAGTAGTTTGAGGTCAGTAGGTCACAAATTCGAAAGTTTGAAAACATTATGTAAAATCTTGTGAGATTAAAATGGACAAACTAACGGGTGTGCAACGTATAGGCCCACTGAGTGGACATTCTGAACCTTGTTTGAGTCCAGTAGGTCACATGACCAAGGAGCTATGGAAATTATTAAGTTTGAAAAATGTATATAAAAATGTGTGACATGAAAATGGACAAACCAACAGGTGTGCCACGTGTAGGCCCACTGACTACGTTCTGAACCTTGTTTGAAGTCAGTAGGTCACATGACCAAGGAGCTATTGGAATTAGAAAGTTTGAAAAATGTATGTAAAAACATGTGAGATGATAATGGACAAACTAATGGGTATGCAATGTGTAGGCCCACTGAGTGTACGTTCTGAACCTTGTTTGAAGTCAGTAGGTCACATGATCAAGGAGCTATTGAAATTCAAATGTAAAAAAAAGTTTGTACTGATTCAACTAGGAATACAAAACACAGACCTGTGCAATTTTTCCAACATCATGACACTTATTTGGAGTCTGTGGCTCAAGTGGTTTGAAAGCTATTGAGGTTTGAAAGCACAAATATCCGTTGAATATCCAACCTGAATCTGTCTTTACCTCGGTCGCATTTGTCTAACATTGTGAGGTTATTTATAAATATGTTTACATGCACAGTAATACTTCGATATTAACCGGGGATATAACAGTGTTGAAAGTAAAAACAATCAGACATTGTCCCTTGTTTGAAAATAATTGATCTACTCACAATCAAATTATTGGCTCTTTGAAATGACATTGCGCAAAAATATCGGCCTAGAAAACAGTTTATTGCAGCAATGAAACAGAAGATTGGGCCAGCTAAAATACTCAGTATTAAAATTATAAAAAATATTCTGGGGGTCGTAAACCACCCAGTGGCAAATGGTGTAATTGCAACATATTTTACTGAGCGCAGAACACAAGCTTCAGGAAACGACGAAATACCTACAATTTCTGAAATGGTACGAAACACCAGAAATAGTTGGTGTCATTCGTTTGGCTTTATGTGCACGAACGTGATTTCAGCATTTTGGTATATCGCATACGTTTGTGATATCAGACACATGTGTAGATATTAAAATGTAAACGCATGATTTCTACGTGTTGCATGATGGGAAAATAGTCGGACAGTGATATAACCAAGTAAAACTAAAATTAATCGCTTCTCCGCTGCTCTCTCCACAACTGTATTCATGAACGTGATTAAACCCTGGTCGATATGATGCCTTATTATCTGGGGCCAAAGTGGTAACCGTCAGTCAAAAACATTTGCTCTAGAATGACTACCCCTCCACCGATGTGTACAACTCATACTTACCTGGCAAGGGAGATACCGTGATCAAGAAGGCGGTTCACCCAGGGTGAGGCTCAGCCATTGCACTCCGGCTGTGCTGACCCCTGCGAATTTCCCAAATGTGGAAATCTCGATTGCATAATTTATGGTAGTGGGGGACTGCGTTCGCGCTCTCCCCTGATCTTGCTGTTTAATAAAAATCAAATTAAAGTTTGTCATTGTTTGAGCCTGAGGTATCGAATAAATATGCTTTCAAAATTACAGATTTCAAAGCAAACTAGTCCTACTATTTACCACTAGATTCATTTTCTCTTTGGAATAGGCTGAATGTCTGATTTGTTATTGTAGCACTGGTTTAAATGCCTATAATGTGCTGATAATATATGGGTCAACTTCTACTTGTGAATGCAGGGCAGGTCATAGCCTTTTGGGGCCCTCAAGGCTTCAGCATGCTTCAGTTCGGCTGGCGCGAAGCGATCCAAAAGATTGTGCTCGCATTAAAAGACCTTTGCTTGAAAAACAAGAAAAAAGCAGCAATAGTACTGTTTGTCCATTTTGAGACGCTGTAGCTTCCTAAAAATAGTCAGAATTTATCGAAGATAACTCAAGAAATCGATCATTCATTTTTTGCAGAGGAGTTCTTAGTCGCGTAATTTTACATGATATCTTAGTTAGATGTAAAATTGCGCCACTAAGAACTCCACAGCAAAAATGTCAAAGTTTCTTGAGTTTTCTTCGATTAATTCTGACCATTTTGAGGAAGTGTTTGATGCAGTATTTCTCAATGAAAAAATGTGCATGAAAGTGAGTCGTTTCTTCTTGAATGACAAAAACTTTATTGAAGAATCCCTACTGTTGACCAATCACCAACGAATGGGTGTAGACTCGAAACTTTTATTGCATCAAATGGTTGTTTTATGTCTGTGTCTGTGTGAACTGAAAATGGGCCTCTGGGAGATTAAACACTGACAGAAGATTTACGATGTCTTTTGGGTGATAAAACTTAAAGAGACCGCATTCCAGAGCATGAGTTATTACTTCTGTTCTTTTAGGTACCTGGGAGAGATGACCCCAGGGCCAGACCCTGGTCTCTATCCTACAAATCAGCAGGGCTAGACAATCAGCCGAAATTGTTGCAACCCCTATTACTAGCTTGTTCAACCTCTCTTTCGTATTGTCTGAGATCCCCAAAGATTGGAAAGCTGTGTCATCCCCCTCTTCAAAGGGGGAGACACTCTAGACCCAAACTGCTACAGACCTATATCTATCCTACCCTGCCTTTCTAAGGTCTTTGAAAGCCAAGTTAACAAACAGATCACCAACCATTTAGAATCCCACCGTACCTTCTCCGCTATGCAATCTGGTTTCCGAGCTGGTCATGGGTGCACCTCAGCCACGCTCAAGGTCCTAAACGAGCTGTATTCATCGACCTGGCCAAGGCTTTCAAATCTGTCAATCACCACATTCTTATTGGCAGACTCAACAGACTTGGTTTCTCAAATGACTGCCTCGTCTGGTTCACCAACTACTTCTCAGACAGAGTTCAGTGTGTCACATCGGAGGGCCTGTTGTCCGGACCTCTGGCAGTCTCTATGGGGGTGCCATTGTTCAATCCTTGGGCCGACTCTTTTCTCTGTATACATCAATGATGTCGCTCTTGCTGCTGGTGATTCTCTGATCCACCTCTACGCAGACGACACCATTCTGTATACTTCTGGCCCTTCTTTGGACACTGTGTTAACCTCCAGACGAGCTTCAATGCCATACAACTCTCCTTCCATGGCCTCCAACTGCTCTTAAATGCAAACAAAACTAAATGCATGCTCTTCAACCGATCACTGCCCACACCTACCCACCCGTCCAGCATCACTACTCTGGACGGTTCTGACTTAGAATATGTGGACAACTACAAATATAGGTGTCTGGTTAGACTGTAAACTCTCCTTCCAGACGCACATCAAACATCTCCAATCCAAAATGAAATCTAGAATTGGCTTCCTATTTTGCAACAATGCATCCTTCACTCATGCTGCCAAACATACCCTTGTAAAAATGACTATCCTACCGATCCTTGACTTCGGCAATGTCATTTACAAAATAGCCTCCAACACCCTACTCAGCAAATTGGATGCAGTCTATCACAGTGCCATCTGTTTTGTCACCAAAGTCCCATATACTACCCACCACTGCGACCTGTATGCTCTCGTTGGCTGGCCCTCGCTTCATAGCCATCGTCAAACCCACCTCGCTTTATCTTGGCCAGGTCACAATTGTAAATGAGAACTTGTTCTCAACTTGCCTACCTGGTTAAATAAAGGTGAAATAAACAAAATTCTAAAACAATTTGCACACAATATATAGACTTTCTCTATTGTATTATTGACTGTATGTTTGTTTATTCCATGTGTAACTGTTGTTTGTGTCGCACTGCTTTGCTTTATCTTGGTCAGGTCGCAGTTGTAAATGAGAACTTGCTCTCAACTAGCCTACCTGGTTAAATAAAGGTGAAATAAAATGAAATAAAAAATGTGTGTGTTGTATTGACCTGCTCCTTTATTAATAAGTGAATAAAGATTTAGTTTAAGTATAACTGACTTGTGTGAAAAGTTTGTCTCACCTGATTTGATTGTAAAGAAATTAACCACAACAAGACTTCCGCAACCAACTTCGACTTGCCTCCAGAAAACATGTGCCCAAAAATCCCTCACCGAAGTCCAAAACTAACAAAAATGTCACAAAATGTAATCATAATGTATGCAAGAACTATTCCAAACTGATTCAGCTGGGAAGCATGCAGACTTTTTAAGCAAGATTTTGTTGGGCGGCTCCCCCACCTTGCGGTCAAAACATTTCAGTGGCCCCCCTTCTTGACAGCGGACCATTTTTATTTTTTTTCTCCTGCAATTCTACACATTTTGCCATGGGGCAAAGAGAAGCTTAGCAATTTTAGAATACATTTCATGCAATTCTATTCATTTTGCCATGGGGCAGAGAGAGAATCTGCAGTTCTAAAGCAAATTTCCTGCAATTCTACACATTTTGCCAAGACTTATGCCATGCTAATGATATCTGAGTGAGAGCGGCTAACAAAATCAATGGACTAATTTACAGATCAAAAAATTGTTAGCTGACATGGACAATTGAGTGATTGACAATGATCTTGTGTATTCTACTATTTTAACTCTCAACAGTAAGTTGAGACCCCGACTGAGTTCCTATTTTTATATATGAAAATATATTATTTTATAGATTTTTTGTTCAGGGCCCTAAGTGACTGCTTATCAAATGTTATTGGTCACATACACATATTTAGCATATGTTATTGTGGGTGTAGTGAAATGTTTGTTCCTAGCTCCAACAGTGCAGTAGTATCTAACAATTCACAACAATACCTCACAAATCAATGTCGGAGTGGCATTGACTAAAATACAGTAGACTAGACTACAGTGTATACATATGAGATGAGTAAAGCAGTATGTAAACATTATTAAAGTGACTAGTGTTCCATTATTATGGCCAGTGATTCCAAGTCTATGTTTATAGGGCAGCAGCCTCTAAGGTGCAGGGTTGCGTGGAAGCCAGCTAGTGATGGCTTATGATGGCCTTAAGGTAGAAGCTGTTTTTCAGTCTTTCGGTCCCAGCTTTGGCGCACCTGTACTGACCTCCCCTTCTGGATGATAACGTGGTGAACAGGCAGTGGATCGGGTGGTTGATGTCCTTGATGATCTTTTTGGCCTTCCTGTGACATCGGGTGCTGTAGGTGTCCTGGAGGGCAGGTCGTTTGCCCCCAGTGATGCATTGGGCAGACTGCACCACCCTCTGGAGAGCCCTGCGGTTGCGGGCGGTGCAGTTGCCGTACCAGGCGGTGATACAGCCCGACAAGATGCTCTCAATTGTACATCTGTAAAAGTTTGTGAGTGTTTTAGGGGCCTGGAGCCAGCCCTGTGTGAATGGATTGTTTTGGCTCTCAGACAGAATGGATGGATTGGGGTGTTTTATTTGCTTAGATAATAAAATATAGAACAGTTTGTCATTTAAACCCACAATAAAGAATAGATTGCTGTTCATTCTAACAGAAATACATTACATGTGTATACTGCTATGGTTAGTTCATTTGATCAAAAAGAAGAGGGAGAAAATTGATTGAATTACTTTTGGAGAATACATTACCTTGAAACGTGTGCCTGAAGTTTAATTGCCCAGCAACTGACAGATTCAGGACTCTCTTCAAACTGTATCGCGGAAGTTCAGCATTACACCATGATTGAAAATCCCGTATTAGCAGAGACTGCATTCACGGTAAATTCTGCATATTTCGGCTTAAACGGAAATTACTTTGACATTTCTATCACGCAATCTGTAGGGGGCCCTATAAAATCTATTTTATTTTTAGCCTGATTCCATTTAGTTATATCCAAAATTCAGTTTTTCCAGCTTTCCATTTTCCCTTGTTTTTTCTGTTTTTCTAAATTATATAAATTTTTTAAATAGAAAAAAAAAACACTAAATTGGATGTTGTAAGTGCACAACAATGCCTAAACCACATCAGGAGACCACATTTGCGGTCTGTGACAGATTACAGAATTAAAATGTTTGGGTGTAGTTACCCTTTAATTCCAGTGCACACCTAGCAAGAGGCTAGCAGTAAGTTGTTGTTTAGCAGTGTTTTTGTAGCACACATGTGATGCACAGGGGGCTGCTGAGGGGAGTACGGTTCATAATAATGGCCAGAACGGAGCAAATGGCATCAAATACCTGGCAACCATTTGTCTGATGTATTTAATACCATTCCACTCCAGCGACTACCACGGGCCGTACTCCCCAATTAAGGTGCCACCAACCATTGATTGATGTAAATAATCATGATATCAATCTGCCGGGTAAGCACTGGCTACTTTGTAGTTAACATTTGATTGAGACGGATTTTGGGATGGATTTTAAAGGGCCTTGAATCTGTAACGCTTCAGCGATACGGATTGAATAGAGCCCCTAAACATCGTGACGTGTTTCATTACGCCGTGCTTCATATTCACGGAGTCTTGCTAAGCTAACGTTACTGAATAGGCAAGTGTAGTGTTTATAACGCAAGATGGAGGAGAGCCTGTCTCTCGTTAGAGATCACATTTATTTGGGGAGATTTTAAAATATGACCTATTCATTAAATACAGGATAAATATATTGTTTTGTTTCAGGTGATAAAGCATGTTTTGTTTAGTTACTTTTTTCTCAACTTGTTTCTCCAACTTTATAGCAAGTCAAGCTAGCTTCCACTGCAGAACAGTTAGCTAGCTAATATTAGCTAGCTAAAAACTAAGCTCGGTTGAAGACAACTTTAGCTAGCGACTTCCACCTAATAATTATAATAAAAAACAAACGTCAATACCATCACAATGAACTTAAATGGAAAGCAACAGTCATATAATATAATTGGCTTAACCGCCAATGTGTAATAATTAACATTACCAATAAAATTGTACTCACCTTTAGGAATGGGTAATTGTTTAGAAGTTGCTAGCGATCCTATAAAGCCATTGCCCAAACCAATATATTTTCATCTTCTTCTGTGGTTTGGTAACTTCCTGTTCTTCGACTGACTGTGACTGAAGAAGACGCAAAGTTCGGAAGATTTCAAAGGATGCGGCGTCCGTCTCGGAACAGAGCCTTCAACCGTTGCGATTCCACTCCCTATCTGGGAACCATAAATTAAATGGATTTTTGGAACTGGGAGATGGAATAAGGGTTTGTTCCGTCCACTACACACATCGACCTGGTATTGCTGTACCTCTAGGCAGGAACGGTGCACCCCCTAATGTTGTTAAAATAAATACAATTTAATCGGATCAAAGAGTCAGATCTTTCTTTGCTAGCAGTGTCCCATTTGAGATTATTCTTATCAGTGTCAGTTCCTGCAAAAAAAGAAATTGCTGTATATGTGAAACTGTCGACATACTGTTGATATTCATGCATTTGTCAGAAGTCTTTGGATTTGTCCGTTATTTTCACACATTTTCTGTTGGAAAAGTTTTTGTTTATACATTTCCTTTAAAAACAGCCCATATATATTTTGCATAATTTATACACATAAAAACGGCATTGAACGTTACATTGAAATTAGTTAAAGTACATGTTGTTCATTTAAAACCAATAAAACAACCTTGAATAAAAGCACATTCTCTTATAAACATCCAATCTGTAAACGCCATTTAAAATGTGTACAAATTATTTAACAAAAGTAAAACATTTTTAAGACATGAAAACATGTTCAAACGTCACTTCGTTAAAAAGCTGTCTTCGGTCCTTTGTACAAGAACCGGGTGAGTCCTTATCAAACTCGTCTGCACTCCTGCTCTTCCGAACCAATTACCATCCTGTCCTTCGGGGCCCAGAGGAGATCCCTCACCTAGGCGCTGTCAGGCCGTGGCCGCCGGGACCTTGGGCGAGACCTTGGGTGTTGTGGGGGTCCTTTCGCCTGGGGTCGAGGCCCCCTTTCTTTTGTACCACCCCAGGGCTTCCGTGGCTACTATTGCCACTGCCTGGGGGATGGTCTCTACTCGTTTCGCTACCAGCAGGTTGCGGGAGGACCACAGTGCATCATTCAGACACGTGAGGGTGGGCCAGAGCTTGGTGAAGGCCTTCGATGGAATAGGCATTCGGACCACCCCATACAGCACGAGCTGGGGCGTTAGGTCCTCCCCACTGGCAGACACAGGGAGATCAGGAGATGCTTCCTTCCACAGGTCTCTGGCGGCTCTGCACTTATTTTCACCAATCCAGGACCTTCTGGAACGGTGCACACCCTACCTGGGGAAATAACAGCGTTGAAAGTAAAAGATCAGCTATTGAATGTTGTGCGTTTGCCTCTTGGTTGAAAATAATTTATCTACTCACAATTGGATGCATGACTCTTTGCAATGTCATTGTACAAAAATATCGGTTTACAGAACTTTTTATTACAACAATGAAACACCGATTGGGAAGTAGCCTACGATTCACAAAATACAGCCAGCTAAAATACTCAGTATAAAAATTATGAAAAAGTAGTACATTCAGCTATGGTAGGTCAAAACGCCCACATATAATAGTCAGGCTATTTTGACACAGTATGTGCATGGCACATAAGTGTTTCTTACCGCTAAGAAAAACATTTATCCCACTTAATATTACTGTAGCCCAGCAAGCCTATACTCTGTTTTGTGGATGAATTGCTAGACTTACTGTCTCTCCCCCATATCTGGGGGTCGTAAACCACCCAGTGGCAAATGGTGTAATTGCAACATATTTTACTGAGCGCAGAACACAAGCTTCAGGAAACGACGAAATACCTACAATTTCTGGAATGCTACGAAACACCAGAAATAGTTGGTGTCATTCGTTTGGCTTTATGTGCACGAACGTGATTTCAGCATTTTGGTATATCGCATACGTTTGTGATATCAGACACATGTGTAGATATTAAAATGTAAACGCATGATTTCTACGTGTTGCATGATGGGAAAATAGTCGGACAGTGATATAACCAAGTAAAACTAAAATTAATCGCTTCTCCGCCGCTCTCTCCACAACTGTATTCATGAACGTGATTAAACCCTGGTCGATATGATGCCTTATTATCTGGGGCCAAAGTGGTAACCGTCAGTCAAAAACATTTGCTCTAGAATGACTACCCCTCCACCGATGTGTACAACTCATACTTACCTGGCAAGGGAGATACCGTGATCAAGAAGGCGGTTCACCCAGGGTGAGGCTCAGCCATTGCACTCCGGCTGTGCTGACCCCTGCGAATTTCCCAAATGTGGAAATCTCGATTGCATAATTTATGGTAGTGGGGGACTGCGTTCGCGCTCTCCCCTGATCTTGCTGTTTAATAACAATTATTTTAACGTGTGTCACTGATCAGAGGATGAACCTGAGATGAGTTGATCTATGTAGGGTAATGTATGCATTTGCTTTAACTTTGGCGTTCTTTCTTCATTGCATGAATGCTTTCAGAATTACGGATTTCAAAGCAAACTAGTCCTAGATTCATTTTCTCTTAGAAATAGGCTGAATGTCTGTGACTTCTTATTGTAGAACTGGTTTTAATGCCTATAAATTAGAGGTCGCCCGATTATGATTTTTCAACGCCGATACCGATTATTTGGGGGCCAAAAAGGCAGATAACGATTAATCAGCCAATTATTTTATTTATTTGTAATAATGACAATTACAACAATACTGAATGAACACTTATTTTAACTTAATATAATACATCAATAAAATCAATTTAGCCTCAAATAAATAATGAAACATGTTCAATTTGATTTAAATAATGCAAAAACAAAGTGTTGGAGAAGAAAGTAAAAATGCAATATATGCCATGTAAAAAAAGCTAAGGTTTAAGTTCCTTGCTCAGAACATGAGAACATATGAAAGCTGGTGGTTCCTTTTAACATGAGTCTTCAATATTCCCAGGTAAGATGTTTTAGGTTGTAGTTATTATAGGACTATTTCTCTCTATACGATTTGTATTTCATATACCTTTGACTATTGGATGTTCTTATAGGCACTTTAGTATTTCCAGTGTAACAGTATAGCTTCCGTCCCTATCCTCGCTCCTACCTGGGCTCGAACCAGGAACACATCGACAACAGCCACCCTCGAAGCAGCGTTACCCATGTAGAGGAAGGGAAAAAACTACTCCAAGTCTCAGAGCGAGTGACGTTTGAAACGCTATTAGCGCGCACCCGGCTAACTAGCTAGCCATTTCACATCGGTTACACCAGCCTAATCTCGGGAGTTGACAGGCTTGAAGTCATAAACAGCGCAATGCATTGCGAAGGGCTGCTGGCAAAACGCACGAAAGTGCTATTTTGAATGAATGCTTACGAGCCTGCTGGTGCCTACCAACGCTCAGTCAGACTGCTCTATCAAATCATAGACTTAATTATAACATAATAACACACAGAAACACGAGCCTTAGGTCATTAATATGGTCGAATCCGGAAACTATCATCTCGAAAACAAAACGTTATTCCTGTTACATTGCACAACCTTCAGTGTTATGTCATAATTACGTAAAATTCTGACAAATTACCCAAAGTGTTGCATATACCCTGACTGCGTGCAATGAACGCAAAATGACACAATTTCACCTGCTTAATATTGCCTGCTAACCTGGATTTCATTTAGCTAAATATGCAGGTTTAAAAATATATACTTCTGTGTATTGATTTTAAGAAAGGCATTGATGTTTATGGTTGGGTACAGTCGTGCAACGACTGTGCTTTTTTTCGCAAATGCGCTTTTGTTAAATCATCCACGTTGGGCGAAGTCGGCTGTCTTTGTTAGGAAGAAATAGTCTTCACAGTTCGCAACGAGCCAGGAGGCCCAAACTGCTGCATATACCCTGACTCTGTTTGCAAGAGAAGTGACACATTTTCCCTAGTTAAAAGAAATTCATGTTAGCAGGCAATATTAACTAAATATGCAGGTTTAAAAATATATACTTGTGTATTGATTTTAAGAAAGGCATTGATGTTTATGGTTGGAGCAACGTGTACCTAAGCGATTATATGCAACGCAGGACAGGCTAGATAAACTAGTAATATCATCAACCATGTGTAGTTAGTGATTATGATTGATTGATTGTTTTTTATAAGATACGTTTAATGCTAGCTAGCAACTTACCATAGCTTCTTACTGCATTCGCGTAACCTCGTGGAGTGCAATGTAAAGCAGGTGGTTAGAGCATTGGACTAGTTAACCGTAAGGTTGCAAGATTGAATCCCTGAGCTGACAAGGTAAAAATCAGTCGTTCTGCCCCTGAACAAGGCAGTTAACCCACCGTTCCTAGGCCGTCATTGAAAATGAGAATGTGTTCATAACTGACTTGCCTAGTTAGATAAAGGTCTAAAAATAAATAAAAATAAAATATAAAAAAATGAAAAAATAAAATAAAATCGGGCAAATCGGCGTCCAAAAATACTGATTTCCGATTGTTATGAAAACTTGAAATCAGCCCTAATTAATCGGCCATTCCGATTAATCGGTCGTCCTCTACTATAAATGTGCTGATAATATATGGGACAAGGTGTACTTGTGAATGCAGGGCTGGTCCTAGCCTTTTGGGGGCCTGTCATGCCAAATAATGTCCCCCGGCCAAATAGTGTCCCACTCTACATCACAATGGGATTGCATGAGTTCTAACTTCTGTTGCTAGGGTTGTTGCTAGAACTTGCAACATTATGACCGGATTACGTAATGAACCAACACGTTCGTTGCTATGCTGGTTGCTCGGCTACCTCGTAGAGGTCGCAAAGGAAGGCAGACGCCGGCAGTTCTATTTCACCTCAGAAGCGCTAGCTCAGTAGCAAGCGGTAAATTGCCGCGTGCCGCTTAGTCCGGCCAGAGTGGTTCGCTTGTGGGCGTGCTGGCATCATATGGGAGCATATAGCAACACCTTCAGTTGTGCATCAAGAATTGAGCATGGCAAATTTGTATGGAGGTCTGGTTATGAAAAGGGTAAATAGTTACATAGTAATATGCTCTAAAACTCTCTGTTAACAAACAAACTTTGCTGCCCCGTTTCCAATCGTCCACATGGCTGGGAGAACTTATTCAAATAAGTAAATACATTTCTAAAATGTAAAAAAAACAAAAACACTTTTATTAGCTAACTAGCTACAGTGCAGGCTAACTCAAATAGTCTGCTAACGTAGCTAACAGTAGTTAGCTATCTAGCCAACTTTACATACTGTATAGATAGCTAGCTAAGTGAATTAAATATCACCAGCTACCTAACTTCATATTAGCTAGCTATCTTGATCTATTTATCACTGTAAAAAAAAACTGTAAATGCATTTGTAGCTAGCTAGCTAACAGCCTCCATGGCAAAAGGGTGAAAGGATAGCAGCCCCAACTGTCAAAGTGAGAAAGTAGGCTATTCTGGATAGTGCAGGTACTTTTGTGTAGTTCCAGTCCCTAGAAGTGAGGATGGAGATAATAGTAACATAATATTCAGTGTGTTCTAATTTGAGTATAATGAAGTCTATTTCTTGTGAGGTTTTCTGTCCTCAGATACAGAGAGCTGTGAAAGCCTGTCTGCAGATGAAGAGGTCCCAATAAAGAGCAGTGGTTCTCAGTCCTGGGGACTCAAAGGGGGGCACATTTTGGTTTTTGCCTTAGCACTGCACAGCTGATTCAAATGGTAAACTCATCATCAAGCTTCAAGTGGTATTTATGTATTAATTTGTGATGCTATCCTTGATATGATCCTGCGTGTGCACATGCATCTATCAATCCAATGTTATCATGATTTGGTATAAGGGATATTATACTTTAGTAGTCCACAATGACCTGGAGATGTAAAAGTTTAATAGTTAAATTATCTTCCATCTTCCTACAGATACCGTGTAACTGGAGATTCCTGCTTACAGTTACCGTGTATGGCACTGCAAGGTTGGGTGACCAAGGCCATCTGGGACTGCCTCCTGGAGGAATTCAGGCGTGTGAAGGCTACCTGTGTCCTGCATAACTTCATGAGGATGGACATGAGGACCAGGAGGGGATCTGTAGCTTGCCACTGTGTGCCAGAGGAGGAGTCTGCTGGTCTGCAGGATGTTAAAAGGATGGGGTCCAACAACGCAGCAACAGAGGCAGTCCTTTTGTGGGCGATCTTCACCTACTTCTTCAGAGGGTGTTGTTACCTGAGGTCATCTTGAGTGACCTAGGTCGTGAACTCTGGAACAAGGTAATAACATTACAGGCTATATTCTGTCACCAACTATATAAATAGCCAAGTTTATTTACTGATGTGCGATTTCCTTGCTATTGCAAACAGTCTTACCCTCTGCAGAGATGAGGAACCCTCCATGACACGATACCATCAGAAAACATATTTTTACTTTTTTCATGCTGTGCACCTGGCACCATTTCCCAGTCCCGATTCCAGTCCTCGTCCTGGGTCCAGGCCTTCGAAGGTGTCCACACTCTACCCAGAGTTCAGCGTCCACTGCTTCTGGCGGAAATACGTGAGAAAAGGTAAGAAGGTGGCCCGGTGCAGGAGATGCGGCAAGCATTTTCATGTGTCTTGTTTGTCTCATGTTGTCAATGTGGATGAATTTGTCTGTTCATCGTGTCTATCGTCCGTCATCTGTTTCGTCCGATGTTTTCCCCACCCTTGTTTTCACTGCTCCCCACCTCAAGACGGTAGGTATTTTACTACATTGCATCTTGTTGTATATTATATGTTATTGTAAATAACCTTAATAACCTGTTATACAAATTTAAAACAATATTACAAAGATGTTTTTTTGCAGACATTGGCTGTGAAGTTGGTAAGTATATACCATATGTATTTGTCTTGAATTCCAAGTCATGTTTACAAGCATGTAAACATTTGTATATTTTTCCATTGGTTTGCTGGCAAATATTTGTAACTTGCTTGAAATGGCTGTAAATTAATACATTTGCATATTAAATGTATTCATTGCAAGTAACATTTTCAATTGACTGTTCAGTTGCCCAGTTACAGACTTACTGGTCCTTAACCCCTTCTCCCTAGCCATTAATCTTTTGTGTCCAATTCCAAATCAAATTTTAGGCAAGGGTTGGTATGGAATTTGACATTGGTTTCTAGTTAGTGTTTGCATATCTGGAGGTTCTAGATTTGTGTATGTAATATAGCAGAAGTGTCCCGGAGTCCATTACACAGCCGGTTTGAGTCATCACCATATTGCTACACCTATCCAAGCCCCATCAGGTCAAGCACTACAAATATAGAGTAGGGGGTTAAAGGCCTTAATTAAAAGCAAAATCCTTCTCTCGGCCTGTACCTTGACGTGGTGAGAGGGCTTCCAACTTAACCAGTCCCATGTTATTGAACCCCTGACTGAGACTGTCGAGGACAAGTGACAGGAAGAACTAGCCACAGCACCTGATCAAGCATCTCTTCATTCTGCCGCTTTCCTCTCCTCATCCTTTAACTCTTTCTCTCCTCTCCCTCCAGATGAAGTTCTGCATCTAGTGAAGTCTGATTGCCCAATAATCTGCCCACTAAACCAAAAAATTGAATTAATGTTTTCATTTTATTAGCTAAATAAAACTTGTTTAAACAGAGAAATTGTAGCGGAAATCTGTCTTGTTTGCATAGCAATGATGAAAATAACGTAATTTAGGCTGTAATGAGCTCCAAAATTCTAATCATTAGGTCATCACACCGTTGATATAGCAACGGACTCTAATAGTTTATCGAATCCCATTGTGACATAGAGGGGGATACTATTTGGTTGGAGGACATTATTTGGCATGACAGGCCCTCAAGGCTTCAGCATGCTTCAGTTCGACTGGTGCCTAGCGAACCAAACGAGCATGCTCATATACTCCCTTAAAAGACATTTGCTTGAAAAACGCAAAAAAAAGTGGCAATAGTACTGTTTGTCCATTTTGGGATGCTGTAGCTTCCTCAAAATAGTCAGAATTAATTGAAGATAACTCATGAACTCGGTCATTCATTTTGACGTTCTTGCAGAGGAGTTTTTAGTCTTAGTTAGATGTAAAGAGAAGCTTAGCAATTGTACACTGCTCAAAAAAATAAAGGGAACACTAAAATAACACATCCTAGATCTGAATGAATTAAATAATCTTATTAAATACTTTTTTCTTTACATAGTTGAATGTGCTGACAACAAAATCACAGAAAAATAATCAATGGAAATCCAATTTATCAACCCATGCAGGTCTGGATTTAGAGTTACACTCAAAATTAAAGTGGAAAACCACACTACAGGCTGATCCAACTTTGATGTAATGTCCTTAAAACAAGTCACGTGCCTGTATGACCTCCCTACAACGCCTGGGCATGCTCCTGATGAGGTGGCGGATGGTCTCCTGAGGGATCTCCTCCCAGACCTGGACTAAAGCATCCGCCAACTCCTGGACAGTCTGTGGTGCAACGTGGCGTTGGTGGATGGAGCGAGACATGATGTCCCAGAGGTGCTCAATTGGATTCAGGTCTGGGGAACGGGCGGGCCAGTCCATAGCATCAATGCCTTCCTCTTGCAGGAACTGCTGACACACTCCAGCCACATGAGGTCTAGCATTGTCTTGCATTAGGAGGAACCCAGGGCCAACCGCACCAGCATATGGTCTCACAAGGGGTCTGAGGATCTCATCTCGGTACCTAATGGCAGTCAGGCTACCTCTGGCGAGCACACGGAGGGCTGTGCGGCCCCCCAAAGAAATGCCACCCTACACCATGACTGACCCACCGCCAAACCGGTCATGCTGGAGGATGCTGCAGGCAGCAGAACGTTCTCCATGGCGTCTCCAGACTCTGTCACGTGCTCAGTGTGAACCTGCTTTCATCTGTGAAGAGCACAGGGCGCCAGTGGCGAATTTGCCAATGTTGGTGTTCTCTGGCAAATGCCAAACGTCCTGCACGGTGTTGGGCTGTAAGCACAACCCCCACCCGTGGACGTCGGGCCCTCATACCACCCTCATGGAGTCTGTTTCTGACCGTTTGAGCAGACACATGCACATTTGTGGCCTGCTGGAGGTCATTTTGCAGGGCTCTGGCAGTGCTTGTCCTGCTCCTCCTTGCACAAAGGCGGAGGTAGCGGTCCTGCTGCTGGGTTGTTGCCCTCCTACGGCTTCCTTCACGTCTCCTGATGTACTGGCCTGTCTCCTGGTAGCGCCTCCATGCTCTGGACACTACGCTGACAGACACAGCAAACCTTCTTGCCACAGCTCGCATTGATGTGCCATCCTGGATGAGCTGCACTACCTGAGCCACTTGTGTGGGTTGTAGACTCCGTCTCATGCTACTACTAGAGTGAAAGCACCGCCAGCATTCAAAAGTGACCAAAACATCAGCCAGGAAGCATAGGAACTGAGAAGTGGTCTGTGGTCACCACCTGCAGAACCACTCTTTTATTGGGGGTGTCTTGCTAATTGCCTATAATTTCCACCTGTTGTCTATTCCATTTGCACAACAGCATGTGAAATTTATTGTCAATCAGTGTTGCTTCCTAAGTGGACAGTTTGATTTCACAGAAGTGTGATTGACTTGGAGTTACATTGTGTTGTTTAAGTGTTCCCTTTATTTTTTTGAGCAGTGTATATTGTTTCAGGTGATAATAATACATGTTTTGTTTAGTAACTTTTTTTCTCAACATGTTTCTCTAACTTTATAGCAACTGCAGAGCAACTAATGTTAGCTAGCTAAAAGCTAGGTTGAAGACACAACTGTAGCTAGTGACCACCACAATGAACTTAAACGGGAGGCAACAGTCATAATTGGCTTAGCATTCAATGTGTAATAATTAACATTACCACTTATGTAATGGGTTAATGTTTACAAGTTGCTAGCGATCCCATAAAGCCATCGCTGAAACCGACAGATTTTCATTTTCTGTGGTTTGGTAACTTCCTGTTCTTCGATGGGCTGGACTGAAGACGATGCAAAGTTTGGAAGATTTCAAAGTATTCGGAGTTCGTCTCAGAATAGAACCTTCAACCGCAAGGGGCCGTTGCGATTCCACACCCTATCTGGGAACCATAAATTACATTGATTTTTGTGGACATGTCCCCATGTCACTGTGGACATGTCCCCTCCACATTCTGAAATTGTATTTTTGTTCCCCCCAGTTTTATAATTGGAATGTGATACAAAATTGGTGGGTATGCTTTAGGACCATGTGGTCGGGTAGGATGGAGTGTTAATAGGACTGGATTTAGGACCATTTGAACACCACAGAGCGGGCTGACAGGCTGTGTGAAGCCAAAGCTTCTGGGAGGCTGGCTGCACCATCACCTGACAAGAGAGTTGAGCATTGTTCAGTGTACGAGTTGTGCTCTTTCACCAAGTTGTAAAAGGAATAGAAACTGGCTACTCTTTAGTTGCTTGATGTAGCTGGCAAGGTAACCGCTGTTTAACTTAACAGAAAAAAACAAAACTAGTGTTTATTAGCAGTTTGAGCTAGTATTGATATGTAACGTTAATGTTTCATCCCCTCTCGACTTTTCATAACTAAATGAACTTGGCAAGCTTTTGCCAGTTGATGTACTGTTAGTGACAGAGCTGGCCAAAAGTTGTCTTACATAAGCCATTATTTTTGCCTCAATCAAACTAGACCTTAATACAACCATCGGCCAAACAATTGAAGATTGATATGTTTTTTCAGTGCAATGTGCGTTGTATTAGTCAGTATGTCAATATAATGTTATTGATCTGTCAATTTCCCTAGCTACTTCCCTATTTCACACTGACACAGTAATAAACAGCTCAAATTTGACAGGCTTCACTGTCATGGTGCACAGTAGAAGTTTGCGGGACCGATTTCTTCATGCATCTCCCACCCGCACCCGCCGACTCCCACCCGCTACCGCAAGAACTGGTCCCTAACCCTACAGCCTTTATTTTAGGCGTATGTGACGCAGCTCACTTGCAGCCGTAGTCCAAGCAATTTTACGCCCTATAAGCAATATCAAATCCGCAAACATAATGTAAGAAATACGTTATATTACCAGATTCACAAATGGCCCTTACATAGTATGACTGGGTTGTATCAGCCAATATGCTATATGTAGTTTGAAGAGAGCAGAATTGGAGAGACTTGCACTTTCTCTTGAGCTATTTTTTATAGTCTACCTTTTAGGAGTGGGATGACGGAGGAAAATGGGTGATCAATATTTGGGCCTATTTCTAGGCAATGTACTGAACTATAGCCTAAACATAGGCATATTTAGGAAGTGCATTTCCTAGGAAAGATAACTGGCCCGTTCTTCTCCGCCCATGTATACATAGGCTATAGCCTACTTGAGACCACATGTGCACCTGATATCGCGGGTATGGCTACTGAACTGGAGGCAGCAAGAATGATGACAGCGACCCTTGCTACGTTTTGCATAGTCCTATAGTATGTAGCCTACCTTTCAGGAAGACGATTTGCAGGCAGAGACAAATTAATGGGTAATCTATACTCTTAGAAAATGAAAAGGCGCAACGCTCGCTCACTATAGTAGCCTATTGTTTGAATGTTAAATGACGAGACAGAGGCATTGATGCGAGTAACCAGTCTTGTTCAGGACATTGCAATACATCCGGGTATTTCAAGCACACCGGTAAAAACACTGGAGTTGCAGTAATTAACATTTACCAACAGATGGCATCACTGTGCCATCTTACACCCATAACATCTTCCCTTTTATAAAATAGGACAGGAGCTGTCAATTCACTAACAAAACAAACCTAGTAATAATTTCCAACATGAACAGTTTATAATTCTTTTAATTTTCAGGTAACAACTTAACACATTTTGATACTTTCTTCACTTTTATCTCTGTCTGTCAACAATCCCTAATGGGAAACCTACAGATTAAGTCTTTTTGACAGGGGCTTGTCTGGGGGCTTGTCTGCGAGGACTGCGGGTTCCCGCACAGGCGTGTCACCTGACTGTCTAAGGGGAGTATTGATGGGCGAGGGAGCGGCCGATCTGTAATCCCCTGGCTCTTCGCCCAGTGCCTCAGACCCCATGTGACTTGCTGGGGTTCTGTCTTTTGTCATGTGACCCCTTGACCATCAGGGTTCTGAGTTGGTGCTGGCTCAGCAATCCGAAGGTCAACCCTGTTACGACGGTACAGTGATCCATTCACTTCAACCAAGTAGGAGCGTGGTGCCACTTTCTGTACACAGGATCCGAGTCTCCAGAGGCCCGTCCGGTCCCCTGGTAGTGGCTTCATCCGCACCGTTTCACCCACCCTGAGTTCAGGTAAGTCTTTTGCTGATTTGTCATAGATGAACTTGGAGACCTGTCTTCTGTGACGTAGCTTCACCAGCACGTCTGTCACCACACATGGCTCCAGGAGAGTGCTGGCTACTGGCAGAGCTGCTTTTAAGCGCTGTGCCATGAGGCGCTGGGCCGGGCTGCTATCCATGCCTTCTGTCGGGGTATTGCGCCACTGCAGGATTGCTTTCCAGGCATCTTTGCCCTCTCACAGAGCTTTTTTGCAGAGGTTCTTTGCGATTTTGACTGCGGACTCCGCCTTCCCATTAGCTTTTGGGTGTCGTGGTGATGAAGTGACGTGCTCGAATTCCCAATCTGCAGCAAATTTTCGGAACTCAACTCCGGAGAATTGGGGTAATTTCAGACAATGGACCCCATCTGGCTGGCCATGCGGGCAAACTGAGCCTTGCAGCGTTTGATCGTTGTCTCTGCTGAGAGGTCGGGGAGGAGGTCAATCTCCCAGAAGTCTACCAGCAGAAAGTCTTTGCCACTGTGCTGGAAGAGATCTAGACTTACTATCTGCCAGGGGCGCATCGGTAGCTCGTGGGACATCATCGTGTCTCTCTGTTGCTGGCATATTCATTACAGATTGTGCATTTACTGACAGTCTTTGATTTCACTCTGCATTCCTGGCCAATACAGTGTGTCACGTGCTTGTCTGTAACAGGCCTCACCTCCTATGTGACTTGAGTGCACGCGCGCCAACATCTCAAGGCGCAGAGACCGGCGAATAACGACTCTCTGACCCTTGAATATTACTCCGTTTTGAACACTGAGCTCCTCTTTGACTGGCCAATAATCTCTGACAGCTAAAGCAGTTTCTTCCTTGCAGTCGGGCCAGCCCATCAGAATCACAGACCTCAATGCCTGGAGTTGCTCGTCCCTGTCTGTGTGCTGTCTGATTTGTATAAGGCGCTGGTCCGTGACATTGAGGTAGTCAGCCTGGTTGATGTGTTCAACATCCACTTGCTCTGTTTGTAAGCTGCACACTGCGTGTCATTCATGCATGGAGCGTGTGTGAGTGCCTGATGCAGTAGCCCTGCTGAGCGTGTCACTCACATACATCTCTGGCCCTGGCTTATACACCACCTTGAGGTTGTAGTTTTGTAGGGCCAGTAGCATGCTCTGCAGTCGTTTCGGGGCATTCAAGAGAGGCTTCCTGAATATAGCAATAAGGGGCTTGTGATCTGTCTCTGCGGTAATATTGTCGCGCCCGTACAGGTAGTGGTGGAAGCGTTGGCATGCAAACACAATGCTGAGGCACTCCTTCTCTATCTGGGCATAGTTCTGCTCTGTTGGGGTGAGAGCCCTAGAGGCGAATGCCACAGGCTGGCCCTCCTGCATGAGGCAACAGCCAAGTCCATACTGGCTTGAGTCACTCTGAATCGTGACAGGTTTTGACACATCGTAGTATCGCAGTACAGGTGTCTGGGTGACTAGTTGTTTTATTTCCCTCAACGCTGCATCATGTTTTGGGAGCCAATGCCAAATGGTGTCCTTGTCCATGAGCCTCCTTAGTGGCTCACACACTTCAGAGAGCCGCAGTAGGAACTTGGCCAGGTAGGTGACGAATCTGACGAAGCGCTGCACTCCCTTCACGTCAGATGGGTGGAGCATTTCCAAGACAGCCTTCACTTTTTCAGGATTCGCCTTCAATCCGGTGGAGGACAAGATGTGCCCATGAAAGCAGACCTCTGGCACTTTAAACTGAAGCTTTTTTTTATGCTTAGCCTTAGCTTGATCTGTCTACATCTGACCATCAGGGCCAGCAGCTTGGCGTCATGGTCACATTCTGCCTCCTCATTACTGTCCCCACAGCCCACTACGAGGATGTCATCTGCTATGGGTTCCACGCCACTGAGTCCCATCAACAGCTCGTGCTGTTTCCGCTGATACACCTCTGGAGCCACGGAAACACCAAACGGGAGCTTCAACCATCTCTTCCTGCCCCAGGCTGTCCAAAAGGTGGTCATGTAGCTGCTGGGCTCGTCGAGCTTGCACTGCAGGAAGGCATCTCTGGCGTCCACGAGCGTGAAGACTCTGGCCTTTCAGAGCTTGTAAAGAACATCCTCCAACGTGGGCATAATGTAATGTGAGCGTCTCAGAGCCCGGTTGAGGTGTTTAGCATCAATGCATATCCGTAGCTTGTCTGGTTTCTTGACGATGACCATATTACTTATCCAGTCTGTAGGCTCGGTGACGGATATCATGTGGCCATCTGCTTCGTATTTGTCAAGCTGAGCCTTTGTAGCTGCTTTCATGGCCACTGGTACATTGTGGGGTGCACAGTGGACAGGCTGGATTGCTGCGCCAACTCAAAGTGGACTTCGCCGGGAACTGACTCGACCGGTGCATTGAAGACATCATGGTACTTGCTTAGGAGAGTCTCCTTGCTCAGGGGCCCAGCCTGGACATTGTCTATAATGTTAAGATCAGCTGGGATGGTGAAGTTAATAAGCCCAAGGCGCTCGCATGTATAACCTGACAGTAATGGCTGTTAACTAGCCTCAACTATTTCAAAGTCAAGGGTGTGTTTCTGGCCACGTAAAACACACTGTCACAAACAGGCCTAAAGAGGTCATGAACTGGCCTGAATACAGTTTCAGCTTGGTGCTACTCTGTGTGAGTTTGTCTCTGGGCGCGAGCCTCCTTTTATCTTTAAGGCTCATAACATTACATGTGGCCCCTGAATCTAGCTGGCATTGCTGTGGTTTATTATTAAGTAGCAGAGTGACAAGCCACTTTTGTCCTCACTGCCCCTATGCACTCGCTAGCATATACATCCTCTGTGCTGTTGTTCCCTTCATCTGTGTTTGTTTCAATGGAGTGCACTTTACCCTCCTTTCTCTTGCTTTTCATGCAGACCCTTGCGAAGTGATTAACTGTACCACAGGATTTGCATATTTTTCCATAGGCTGGGCAGTGTTCTTTTCCTCATCCATGAGAAATGCCACAATATCTGCACGTATTGGGGCTGTCGATTGCAGAGTTGGCTGTAGTATTAGCATTAGCTGTGGCAAAGGGGAATTTC
This sequence comes from Salmo trutta, assembly GCF_901001165.1. Classification (NCBI taxonomy): domain Eukaryota; kingdom Metazoa; phylum Chordata; class Actinopteri; order Salmoniformes; family Salmonidae; genus Salmo; species Salmo trutta. The sequence goes on along the minus strand of NC_042980.1, from coordinate 29,395,590 downwards.
TTTACTGGCTGCCTGAATGTAGCATTGACATTGTTGTCTTTCTAGCTCCATGGACCTTATCCGTATATCAGTGAAGCTCTGCTGCACGGCATGTCTCCACTGCCAAGACCAGCGTCAGGTCACGTTCTCTCAGCAAACGTCTGCGGGTGCCCTCATCAGTTATGCCAAGCACTAGCTTATCTCTGATCAGTTCATCTCTTATTAAAGCACCATAGTCACATGTAGCTGCCTTTTCCCTTAGCCTAGTGACAAAGCTGTCAATGGACTCCCCGTCCTCCTGTTTGCAACAACCGAAAACATAACGCTCGTAGATAACGTTCTTTGCTGGCTTAAAGTAATGTTCAAGAGCATCAAGAATAGCTGTAGCGTTACCTTGCTGAGCTGCTGTTAGGTTCAGGTTGTGTTTGTATACGTGTCGGCATTCAGTTCCCATTATAGTCCTCAAAGTGGCAGCCACTACCTCATCGTCCTTTTCCAGAAGTCCCGTTGCTAGTGCATAGTCCTCCCATTCACCTCTAAACGTATCCCAGTTTGTGCTCCAGTCTCCGCTAAGCTTCATAACGGCGGGAGGGGGAATGTTCGCTGCCATGTCTAACCGGTGCTAACAACACTGAAGCTAACTAGCAAACTCACTCTAGCTAAGGACAGTTCCGGCGTCCGGCGAAGTTTTACTCAAATAAGCATTTTTGGGGAGTAAACCAGAACAGGTGACTCTAATTTGCGGAAAGCATGGTTAGTTATCCGACTCTGACACCATGTTTGAATGTTAAATGACGAGACAGAGGCATTGATGCGAGTAACCAGTCTTGTTCAGGACATTGCAATACATCCGGGTATTTCAAGCACACCGGTAAAAACACTGGAGTTGCAGTAATTAACATTTACCAACAGATGGCATCACTGTGCCATCTTACACCCATAACACCTATGTGGGCGTTGTGCCCTTTCCTTTTAAATTATGATTACATGTTTTGATTGCACTTCGATTCACATTAGTTGAGCGCCCTACACTTCTTTTCATTATCAATATTTATTTACAGACACTGTAGTGAACTACAGTCTAATCATATTTAAATTCATTTCATATTCAAATGAACTGCCACGTGATTCTTCGTCCACGTTGGCAGCCTACTATATTTCAATGAGACCACACATACTATCCGCACTTGAACTCTCACGCCCAACAAAGACAGGTGGGCTACTGAAGTTGAAGCAGCGAATTCTGTGTGTATGAATAATGCGAAAAATATGTGATTTTAATACAATAGGTAGGCTAACGCATAGAAAGCAGAAAGAGGACCGTTTCAAAATAAATAGTATTCATGTCTTAGCAGGATCAGATGGTGACAGCGCAGGGTCAGACAGCCAGGGAAGACAAGTCTACGGAGCTCTGGTGAATTTTGCAGTATATTCAGTGAATGATCAAAGTTCCATCTTGAATTGATGGGTAGACCTACAGTAGCTACATGACAGCAGCTTAAAGCTACAGTCTGGGATCTGGAAATAATGGTCATTTCAATTATTGAACCATTGATTCTATTCCTGGATAATAAAATGTATAAATGTACACCAAGGTAATTCTTTGTCGAGGATCAGATTGTGACAGGGGTCTCAGCAGAGTCAGGCAGACAGGGAAAAGCAGTCTGTGACAGAGGTGAGGTGAATTTTTGCAGATACAACAGTTTATTAACTCGGTCCAGCAAACACTGAACAAGCCAGATGCTATTTTAAGGCAGTCTGACAAACCCCCAAAGTTGATTTCCAAACTGTATCAAGGGTTGATAGAGGTTTTCCCAATGACATAAAACATGTAAAACAAAAATGTGAGAAAGACCTGGGAGACACTATTGATGATGATGATGAATGGATTCAGATATGTTAGAAAGCTCCGTCATGTTCATATAATCTCAGACATAAATGACTGCAGTTTAAGACCATCAATAGAACATACTATATGCCAGTGAAACTGAATATCATGCACTCAGAAATGGTATTCTGCTGGAGGTGTCAAGCACAAAAGGGGACATATTTGCATATGTTGTTGTCTTGTGAAGGCTGGCTGAATTCTGGCAAAGAGTATGTTCTTTTATCTCAGTACGTCTACAGATTCTCCCTTCTTGCTGTTTTTGTTTGCTTGGAAATGTTGATACTGGAGACTTATCAGAAGAAACTGTGTAACCTAGCATTTATAGTGGCTAATAAATGCATTGCCATTAATTGGAAGGTTGATTATCCTCCCACAATGTATGGAAGAAATGTCAAGTTATGTTCAGTATCACTAGATTTGTTTTAAGATTAAGGGTATACTGTGCAACTTTCATAAGGTCTGGATGCCTTATATGGAATACTGTACGACAAAAGGAGTCTGTATTGAAAACATGTCCACGGCAGGGGAGATTTATGCAATCCCTAGCTGCTGGGCTGCTCAGTCCAGGCCCTGAGGATCTATTGTTGTCACTCTGGCCTTTGCCAAACACACCTGAAACCAATAATGAATGTTTCAATAAGATCCTAAAGCTGAGTGGGGTGTGTTAAGGCGCTTCAGGGCCGTGGACCCCTAGGGGCAAGACGGGCTGACCCAGCTATATTGTGTGCAAGTAAAAAGAGCTCTACAGTACTTAGGCCTATGATATGAATTATATGGAGGGTGTATTGTTTCTGTGTGTTAATGTATAAGTGTATGTGTGTTTTAATTTAACTTTTGTTTTTCAAACCTTTCCCTTGAGACATAAAAAAAAGTAGAAAAAGACATTTCTCCAAAAAGTACGATCTTTGTCCCCAAACCGTAGTCTGGCTTTTTTATGGCGGTTTTGGAGCAGTGGCTTCTTCCTTGCTGAGCGGCCTTTCAGGTTATGTCGATATAGGACTCGTTTTACTGTAGATATAGATACTTTAGTACCCGTTTCCTCCAGCATCTTCACAAGGTCCTTTGCTGTTGTTCTGGGATTGATTTGCACTTTTCGCACCAAAGTACGTTCATCTCTAGGAGACAACGCGTCTCCTTCCTGAGCGGTATGATGGCTGCGTGGTCCCATGGTGTTTATACTTGTGTACTATTGTTTGTACAGATGAACGTGGTACCTTCAGGCGTTTGGAAATTGCTCCCAAGGATGAACCAGACTTGTGGAGGTCTACAATTATTTTTCTGAGGTCTTGGCTGATTTCTTTTGATTTCCCATGATGTCAAGCAAAGAGGCACTGAGTTTGAAGGTAGGCCTTGAAATACATCCACAGGTACACCTCCAATTGACTCAAATGATGTCAATTAGCCTATCAGAAGCTTCTAAGCAATGACATAATTTTCTGGAATTTTCCAAGTTGTTTAAAGGCACAGTCAATTTAGTGTATGGTAACTTCTGACCCACTGGAATTGTGATACAGTGATTTATAAGTGAAATAATCTGTCTGTAAACAATTGTTGGAAAAATTACTTGTGTCATGCACAAAGATGATGTCCTAACAGACTTGCCAAAACTATAGTTTGTTAACAAGCAATTTGTGGAGTGGTTAAAAAATATGTTTTAATGACTCAAACCTAAGTGTATGTAACCTTCCGACTTCAACTGTAAGTAAAAATACTTTAAATTACTACTTAAGTAGTTTTTTTGGGGTATTTATATTTTTGACTACTTTTACTCCACTACATTCCTAAAGAAAAAAATAATATTGTGCCGTTTGGATTTCCTAATAGAAGTAATTCGAAATGATTTATACTTAAATATATTTATAAAAAATATATGGGTGATTGGAAATGATGCAGACAATTGCATTAATGGAAGCTACAATCTGCAATATTAAAACTGATCTACCCCCCAATTTGTTTTAAATGCATTTTTATTTGATTTTTAATTATACCCCCCCCACTTCCAAAACTAAAGTTGCACGCCTGTGGGTGTATAACTATACCATAATGACCAACAACTTATTTGTAATGGAACTGTCACGGTTGTCGTAAGGAGAAGCGGACCAAAGTGCAGCGTGTGTGTCGTTCAACATTTTATTTTCACTATGAAATACATACAAAATAAATTGAACGAACAAAACAACAAACCGTGACGCAGCGTTACAAAATACACCTGCTCAAAATCAATCTCCCACAAAACCCATGTAGAAAAACCCCTACTTAAGTATGATCTCCAATTAGAGCCAACGAGGACCAGCTGCCTCTAATTGGAGATCATCCCAAACAAAACCAACATAGAAATACAAAACTAGAACATGACAACATAGAAAAACTAAACTAGAAAAAAAACCTGTCACGCCCTGACCTACTCTACCATAGAAAAGAACAGCTTTCTATGGTCAGGACGTGACAGGAACCCATTAAACATAATGGCTATAATGAGTTAATGTCTAATGTATTGTCTCTAGAGCTGGAGGAGGGAGATGTGGTCTACATGCGTCGCCCCTTAGGCCATGGACTTTGTAATGATTCTCTTAACCATAACATATTCAGTGGCTTCCTGCTCTTCCCTATGTGAAGAGAACAACCATTTCAATGCTGTAATGATGAACTCAGCTTTCTGATGTAAGCAGTACCTGGGCTAAAGTCGTACAATGTTCCTTTCTAACCAATAAATAGAAAAGCAAACATGACTCCAGTCTCAGTTGTATTAAGACAAAAGGTTACAAAATGTTACATCATAGCATCATAGCATCTACAATTTGAATCATTGAAATGCATTTATCATTCTGTAGATATATTTCTCTCCGCCAGAGGGCACAAATATAAATGACATCATCACTAAACAGCACAGAAGACCGCGCAGGACACGTGACGCTATTTTCTGATAAAATTGAATCAGTTCCGTGGGGGGGACTCCGTGTGTGTTGAATTCCAAACTTCAAACCGACAAAATGATAATCTACAAGGACATCATCACTGGTATGGACGAATATATCGAATGCCAATGAATCTCTTTCCTTGAAATTATGCTGTATCATGGTATCTGTATTCAGAATTAACTGACGGGGTCTTTCATGGTTCCCAGTGCTGTGAAACCAAAGGCAAAGGCCTTGCACAGGCCCACACGTAACCTCAGTTGTGTATGATTTTACCATAACCTATTTTACACTAATACACAAGCTGACTACAGGAAAAGGAGGGCCGAGCACGCCCCCATGCTCATCGACGGGGCTGTAGTGGAGCAGGTTGAGAGCTTCAAGTTCCATCAGCGAAATGTCATGGTCCAAACACACTAGAGAGAGCACGACAACGCCTATTCTCCCTCAGGAGACTGAAAAGATTTGCCATTGGTCCTCAGATCCTCAAAAAGTTATACAGCTGCACCAGAGAACATCCTGACTGGTTGCATCACCGCCTGGTATGGCAACTGCTCGGCCTCCGACCGCAAGGCACTACTTTAGGTTAGTGCGTACGGCCCAGTACATCCCTTGGGCCAAGCTTCCTACCATCCAGGACCTCTATACTAGGCGGTGTCAGAGGAAGGCCCTAAAAATTGTCAAAGACTCCAGCCACCCTAGTCATAGACTATTCTCTCTACTACTGCACGGCTAGCGGTACCGGAGCGCCAAGTCTAAGTCCAAAAGGCTTCTAAACAGCTTCTACCCCCAAGCCATAAGACTCCTGAACAACTAACCAAATGGCTACCCGGACTATTTGCATTGACCCCCCTCCTCATTTTTATGCTTTTGCTACTCTCTTTTTATTATCTATGCACAGTCACTACCTCTACCTACATGCACATATTCAGTGGTGTAAAGTATTTAAGTAAAAATACTTTAAAGTACTACTTTAGTTTTTTGGGGTGTCTGTACTTTACTATTTTTATTTGACAACTTTTACTTCACTACATTCCTAAAGCAAATATTGTACTTTTTACTCCATACATTTTCCTTGACACCAAAAGTACTCGTTACATTTTGAATGCTTAACGGGACAGGAAAATTGTCCAATTCACGCACTAATCAAGATAACACTCAGTCATGCCTACTGCCTCTGGGCTGGCTGACTCACTAAACACAAATGCATCTTTTGTAAATATTGTCAGTGTTGGAGTGTGCCCCTGGCTAGCCGTACATTTTTAAAACAAGAAAATGGGCCCGTCTGCTTTGCTTAATATAAGGAATTTTAAATGATTAAAACTTTTACTTTTGATACTTAAATATATTTTAGCAATTACATTAAGTTTTGTTACTTAAGTATATTTAAAACCAAATACTTTTAGACTTTTACTCAAGTAGTATTTTAATGGGTGACTTTCACTTTTATGAGTTCTATTAAGGTATCTATACTTTTACTCAAGTATGACAATTGGGTACTTTTTCCACCACTGTACATATTACCTCAATTACTTCGACTAACCTTTGCCCCCGCACATTGACTCTGTACCGGTACACCATGTATATAGCCTCGTTACTGTTATTTTATTGTTGCTCTTTCGTTATTTTACATTTTTCTATTTAATTTAAAAAATTGGATTTATTTATTCATTCATCAAAAAGATTAAAAATGTACGCTTTTACCAAAGAGCACCTTCTGTCTACCAAAATCTACTATTGTGTACCTTAGCAGCGCTTCCCTTCCTCCTTTTTCTACAAGTTGATTTATTTGTTTACATCAGTTTATTTAGTAAATACTTTAACACTTATTTTTTCTTAACTGCATTGTTGGTTAAGGGTTTGTAAGTAAGCATTTCACTGTAAGATCTACACTTGTATTCAGCGCATGTGACAAAATGTGATTTGATTTTTGGGGCTTTTAATAAAGGGGACCCATTTGGTTTGGCAATGTAACAACAGGTGAATATTTACTTATCGTGAAGGCTATGAGCTAGGTCGTGCACATCCTATAATAAACTAAACAGGTGCAGCTAATATGTGGATATTAGCTTGTTCAGTAGCCATTCTGCAGCTGCTTTCCATGTGCACGTGGTCAAAAGGCACGGTCAACTAACACCAAAACACTCAATCACTGTACAGTCGACTTTCCACCCACAGGTCATTTGCACACATACTATTAGTTTAATGGTATGCTTCTAATCTAGTTATGTTAGCTTTGTAAATCTAGCAGCTCTTGCTAGTACCACAGCAGCGTCTGTAGCCTGTCTGTCAGCCATCTAACAAATAGTGGGCAAGCTCAGCTATGTTAGCCGGCGGCAGCAGGCCTTGGCCCTAGCCTGGGGAAAGTTTGTACAAGGTCTGAGGCAAACCAAATGTAACTTTGTAACTGTGAACTATTAATGTGGTTTCAATTCATTCTGTTTTTATTGCAGGGGATGAAATGTTCAGACATTTACAAGATCAAAGAATCACCAAATGGGATCTTATTCGAAGTTCAGGGAAAGGATGCGTCTCCAATGCAGGTATATGCTCTATGAGTTTTGGGGCTGACAGATGAGGGGTATCAGGATTTGGAGCCAGTAATTAAGTTGGGTATCGTCTCATAGCTTTGCACTAAAACAGAGTTTATGAAGACTAGTCCTATCAGATGGTCTTGAAGTACAATAAGGTGTTTTATTATTATACTTTTTCTCCCCAATTTTGTGGTATCCAATTGGTAGTTAGTCTTGTCTCATCGCTGCAACTCCCGTACGGACTCGGGAGAGGTGAAGGTCGAGAGCCATGCGTCCTCCGAAACACGACCCTACCAAGCCGTACTGCTTCTTGACACAATGCCCGCTTAACCCGGAAGTCAGCCACACCAATGTGTCAGAGGAAACACCGTACACCGGGCGACCGTGTCAGGGTGCATGCGCCCGGCCCGCCACAGGAGTCGCTAGAGTGAGATAGGACAAGGACATCCTTGTCGGCCAAACCCTCCCCTAACCTGGACGACGCTGGGCCAATTGTGCGCCGCCCCATGGGTTGCGGCCTGCAGCGACTGAGCCTGGACTAAAACCAGGATCTCTAGTGGCACAGCTAGCAACTGCAATACAGTGCCTTGACCACTGCGCCACTCGGGAGGCCACAATAAGGTGTTTGACAGTATTGAGACCCAACTACTGAGTGACTCAGCACTCACTCTCCTCTCCTCCCTTCCCCATCCCCCTCTCTCTCTCCCCCCTCCTATCTTCCTCCGGTCCTCCCCGTCCTCCCTTCAGATGGTCAGTAGCACGAGAATATCGATGACTCTTTGCTGGGGGCGAATGCGTCGGCAGAAGTGCAGGATGACGTCTGTGAGTCCAGCACGGTCAGTGGAGTGGACATCGTCCTCAACCACAAACTGCAAGAGACATCCTTCACCAAGGACTCATACAAGGGATATATCAAGGACTGCATGAAGACGTGAGTGTGTTATTGAGGGGTGTATGTGTGATGTTAGATTAGCCCTACCAGTCCCCCTTTGCACACCGCAAAGCTGTAATTGTACATTTTAAAAAGTCACTATGTGAAATGAAATACAGTTTGAGGTGTGTGTGTGCGCACATGATCAAGGCTAAGCTGGAGGAGAACAACCCAGATGGAGTGAAGCCCTTCACGACTGGAGCTCAGGAGGAGATCAAGATGATCATGGGCAACATGAAGAACTACCAGGTAACCAACTACATCTACCACTGCCTAATAGCCCAGTCAGTTCACATGTTCTACCCGAGCTTGCTGGGTACTCCTAGACTTGAGGAGAACCTTGGGTGTATTCATTACGCCGATTCTCTTTCACTCATTTGGTCTCGCCCTTATCTCCTTGTTTCTGTTTCCCCAATCTCTCTCCCTCACTCTACCCTCCTGCTCACTCTCCACCCACCCTCTCTCTCCATCCCCCCTCCCACTGTATTTTTTTATTTTACAGGTGAGTCTATGAACCCAGATGGTATGGTTGGTCTGCTGGACATCCGTAAGGACGGCATCACTCCCTTCAAAGACGGCCTGGAGATGGAGAAATGCGCGAGTCCCTTTAGTTCAGTCTACTTGTGTAATAATAACACTTGTTATAACCAGTCTACTTGTGTGTTATAACCACTGTCCTTCCTCCTCTCTTTCATAGTAATACTCAGGTCTCAGAACTTTGTTTCTATTAGCTGCTGCGTCTCACCTGACCCACGACCAGGGACCAACCAGACGACTCCTCTGCATTACGTTTGGAATGGAAGTATTATATGATGCCCAAACCAAGTCATGTCTATGGGGTTGACAGAAGGGGTGCTGTGACAGTGTTACGGTATTGATCTTATTGATTATGGTGTTCAACTTTGAGTATTGCAGTGTTCTGTTAACTGGTATATTCAGGAAGTACCTATCAGAACATTCGGATAGAAATGTATAGAGTAGAGCAGATATGTCTCTGTCATGCAGAATACACAATATGTTCAATTTCTATCTGGGACATTCTATATGTCACACAGTTTGCTGTGGGATGATTTTTTAAACTCTGCGAAGACAATGTTTCAGTCCACTGATTGGTTATTCATTAATTGGTTATTATTGTTGATTAACTCACAGGCCTCCATTTGCTTGGTTTACAGTTACATTAGATGTGACACCCTTACTAAAAGTAGTGGGATAGCTTAGGACTTCCTGATTTGAGTTGTGAAAAATGAAACACTGGATAAAACCTACACAAATGTAGTGTTATTTTGTCAGAAAATGTAGATGCAACAGTCATTAGATTCATCAAATATCTTTTGATGTTACACCATTGGCCTTTTTCTTGAATAAATACGCTACATGACCAAAAATATGTGGACACTTGCTCGTCGAACATCTCATTCCAAAATCATGGGCATTAATAAGGACTTGGTCCCCCTTTGCTGCTATAACAGCCTCCACTCTTCTGGGAAGGCTTTCCACTAGATGTTGGAACATTGCTGCAGGGACTTGCTTCCATTCAGCCACAAGCATTATTGCAGTCAGGCACTGATGTTGGGCAATTAGGCCTGACTCGCAGTCAGCGTTCCAATTCCTCCTAAAGGTGTTCAATGGGGTTGAGGTCAGAGCTCTGTGCAGGCCAGTCAAGCTCTTCCACACCAATCTCGACAAACCATTTCTGTATGGACCTCGCTTTGTGCACGTAAGGCATTGTCATGCTGAAACAGGAAAGGGCCTTCCCCAAACTGTTGCCACAAAGTTGGAAGCAGAGAATCCTATAGAATGTCATTGTATGCTGTAGCGTTAAGATTTCCCTTCACTGGAACCAGGGGGCCTAGCCCTAACCATGAAAAACAGCCCCAGACCATTATTCATCCCCACCAAACTTTACAGTTGGCACTATGCACTGGGGCAGGTAGCATTCTCCTGGCATCCACCAAACCCAGATTTCTCCGTCGGACTGCCAGATGGTGAAGCGTGATTCATCACTCTAGAGAACGCATTTCCACTGCTCCAGAGTCCAATGGCGGCTATCTTTACACCACTCCAGCCGACGCTTGGTATTCCGCATGGTGATCTTAGGCTTGTGTGCAGCTGCTTAGCCTTGGAAACCCATTTCATGAAGCTCTCGATGAACAGTTCTTGAGCTGAAGTTGCTACCAGAGGCAGTATGGAACTCTGTAGTGAGCGTTGCAACCGAGGACAGACGATTTTTACGCGCTGCACGCTTCAGCACTCGGCAGTCCTGTTCTGTGAGCTTATGTGGCCTACCACTTCGCGGCTGAGCCGTTTCTGCTCATGGACGTATCCACTTCGCAATAACAGTATTTAACAATTGGCTGGGTCAGCTCTAGCAGGGCAGAAATTTGACAAACTGACTTGTTGGAAAGGTGGCATCCTATGACGGTGCCATGTTAAAAAAAGTCAGAGCTCTTCAGTAAGGCCATTCTACTGTCAATGTTTGTCAGTGGAGATTGTACGGCTGTGTGTTCCACTTCATACACCTGTCAGCAACGGGTGTGGCTGAAATGTCCAAATCCACTAATTTGTATTTATGTATATATGTGTATATAGTGTAGTTTCCCTCAAAAGCTTGTTCTGTCACATTCATTGAAAGAAAATGTCAAATATTCCGAAACCGGTAGTTACATTATTTTATTAATTATTTACAAATGATAGTGCAAAGTTTCAGCTTCTGTAAGTAAAGTGAAGGAAAAAAATATTACAATTTCTATAAGCTGCACCAAACGACATAGAAAAGAACCCATCCAAAAGAGTGTTGCTTTAAGGCAAGTGTTTCACAGTCTGGTTCATAGTGCAAGATCCCCACACACCATCCTACCAACAGCTGATAAAAAGTAGACCCTTTGTGATCATGTAGTTTTGGGTATCAGTTTTGGATAAAGTGAAAGACAAAAGAACAAAGACTTCCGTGATGGTAGGCCCTCAGGTCAATGTCTGTATCCCAGACAGGGTGCTCTGTTCTGGGCTAATCACTCTTTATCTCCTCCTCTCCTCCCTGGTAGTGACGGTACTCTGGCTTCAGTTCCCATGTACTCTTGTGCGTCCCTTTAGCGTTGTAGACTCCTATCTCCCTCAGGATCTCCTTCAAGTAGGTCTACAGGAAACACACAGACAAACGTCTCTCAGAATCTCATTTATATATGTCTATAGGAGAGAGGCTCTCTCTACAGTATCCATTTTCACACAGCTACAGCCTGCACCCTTACTCTGAAAACTAGAAGCATCTACCAGTGAGGAGAGTCTGTTATTCTTAGTGTCAAAAGCCATTTGTTGTTGTTGATAATGTCCACCAGATGTCAATAGTGGGTAATAGTTGACATTCCTCCTCCAGATACAGGTCTACAGTATGTGTTCTGATTCTGTTCAACTTATTATGGTATGACTAATCAGGCCTCAGGTTACTATAGTTCACTCTGACATGCTGATCTCCCTGTGAAGCATCCTGGAGAAGGTTACAGTGGTGGCGTGTAATCGATCCTGGAGAGCGAGGGCAACAGTGGTGGAGTGTAATCTATCCTGGAGAGAGAGGGTTACAGTGGTGGAGTGTAATCGATCCTGGAGAGCGAGGGTTACAGTGGTGGAGTCTAACCGATCCTGGAGAGCGAGGGTTACAGTGGTGGAGTGTAATCTATCCTGGAGAGAGAGGGTTACAGTGGTGGAGTGTAATCTATCCTGGAGAGAGAGGGTTACAGTGGTGGAGTGTAATCTATCCTGGAGAGCGAGGGTTACAGTGGTGGAGTGTAATCGATCCTGGAGAGCGAGGGTTACAGTGGTGGAGTGTAATCGATCCTGGAGAGCGAGGGTTACAGTGGTGGAGTCTAACCGATCCTGGAGAGCGAGGGTTACAGTGGTGGAGTGTAATCTATCCTGCAGAGAGAGGGTTACAGTGGTGGAGTGGTGAGTGTAATCGATCCTGGAGAGCGAGGGTTACAGAAGTGGAGTGTAATCTATCCTGGAGAGCGAGGGTTACAGTGGTGGAGTGTAATCTATCCTTGAGAGAGGGTTACAGTGGTGGAGTGTAATCGATCCTGGAGAGCGAGGGTTACAGTGGTGGAGTGTAATCGATCCTGGAGAGAGAGGGTTACAGTGGTGGAGTCTAACCGATCCTGGAGAGCGAGGGTTACAGTGGTGGAGTGTAATCTATCCTGGAGAGAGAGGGTTACAGTGGTGGAGTGTAATCGATCCTGGAGAGAGAGGGTTACAGTGGTGGAGTGTAATCTATCCTGCAGAGAGAGGGTTACAGTGGTGGAGTGGTGGAGTGTAATCGATCCTGGAGAGCGAGGGTTACAGAAGTGGAGTGTAATCTATCCTGGAGAGCGAGGGTTACAGTGGTGGAGTGTAATCTATCCTGGAGAGCGAGGGTTACAGTGGTGGAGTGTAATCTATCCTGGAGAGCGAGGGTTACAGTGGTGGAGTCTAACCGATCCTGGAGAGCGAGGGTTACAGTGATGGATTGTAATCGATCCTGGAGAGCGAGGGTTACAGTGGTGGAGTGTAATCTATCCTGGAGAGCGAGGGTTACAGTGGTGGAGTCTAACCGATCCTGGAGAGAGAGGGTTACAGTGGTGGAGTGTAATCGATCCTGGAGAGCGAGGGTTACAGTGGTGGAGTGTAATCGATCCTGGAGAGCGAGGGTTACAGTGGTGGAGTGTAATCGATCCTGGAGAGCGAGGGTTACAGTGGTGGAGTCTAACCGAT